>NC_136724.1:19885314-20160314 GCF_936440315.1 Barbus barbus | reverse complement strand
AGTGAATAGTTTCCTTAAACTAAAGTGAAAATCCACAGAAGAAAGTGTCACACATGTTGAGAATAAATTACAGAATTTTTATTTTTGGGTGAACTATCCATTTAATGAAGATAAATTATGCATTCAGTGCTCCCTCACTTTTTCCACAGTCTTTCATCTGCTCTCTACCTTTTCATCTCCTCTTCAGCGTGTCGCAGTGCAGAGCAAGCGTCTGTACTCAGATATGCTGAAGATATGCGCTGCTAGAGTTTCTTTATGAGCTATCGGGGGTTCAAGTTCCTCACATTACCACCTGTTGGCATCCGTCTGACCTGCACCTCAAAGGTCAGGGCGGAGAGTATCATTTCAGATCTTGTCTAAGTTGCTAGAATCACCACCACATTTTACTGTCCCTCCGCCTCCAATGTAACCGTGTCTGCACATACCAGAAAAAGCATGCATGGCACATGCAAGACATGCTGTGCATTCACCACACATATGGAGACACTGAAATGAAGGGATTCTGAAATTATTTTAATCAATGTTCTTATAAGGATTATTTCCAAAATAGCCCAAATCCTCATTCCTGGAATGGATTAAAATAGGACAGATTAAGTTAGAACAGAACACAAGATAAGATAAAATACAGACCTGTAGTGACACTATAGAAAAAAAAGGAAATTTGGTTGAAATGGGTATTGTTTATTTATGGGCAACATATAATACTTATATTGTGTTATAATACACAAACCTTACATGTTTAACGGTCATCGCTTTCTTTCTTCTATAAAACACACACAAAAAGTGTCTTTTCAATACAAAGTAGTAGTAAAGCTTCAAAAAAGGCAAATAAGTGCATTAAGTATAAAAATATGTAATATATGTTATATTGCATGTCTTCTGAAGCCATATGAGAGCTTTAGAGTTTCATGAACACACAGAAATGTATAATTAATTTTGCTGAAAATCCATTATTCATTGAACTTTCTGCTATGGCTCAAATCTCATTTGTGACAATAGTGATGCCAAATGGCATTGGCTCTTAGAGGTTTCATATGAAATCACAATGCGCTATTATAATAAGCTGAAATGTATACAATTTTAGAGCGAAAGATTTTCTTTTCATTTTAGTTAAGACATGATATATTATAAAGGTGGCAGGACATTTTAGCGATCAGCTGAAACTTTCACAAATTTCAGAATCTGCCATTATCAACCTGTTGAATTTAGAGAAAACAGATCCTTTGACTTCTTGATCTGCACTTGAACTGATGTCAAAATATTGAATTGTTACAGTAGTAGAACCAAATTTCAGTAATACATAACATAAACCAAGGGCAGTGAGTATACACCCAAAACAGTGTGATTAAGCACAACAACATCAGAAAAAAATGTAAAAGACTTGCTTACAAGTTACAACCTATTATATTGACCGTTTTTACTTTACTTGATTCAGTTCTTTCATTGTTCATAACCACTTCAATAAATCAATTAAATGATTCAGTTTGAATTATTCAAGTTTACTGGGGGAATTTTCATTTGTCATTCTGAGTCATAAGATAACCTGACCTCAGAGTTGCTAAAGTTCCTGGAAACTAAGACATAATTCAAAACTCAACAGTGACAATGAAACATATCAGTTATGAGGGTTTTCATGTGGGCAAGTTAAATAAAATAAAGTGCATATGCAGAGTACACTAGCTGCGATCAGCGAATCCTGCTGCATTTAAACAGAAATGAAAGAGGCCTAAAGGCACACCCCTGCAGAACCTCGGCTGATACGTGGGATCTGAAGAATGCATTTACTATTTAATCACCATAAATGGGCCATCCGGGATAGAGACAAACACAATGAATCCTTAAATAGCTAAAACATAACAAACTGAGGAACCAACAGCTCACTGTTGTCATTTTCCCATGAGAGTCTGGCGGTCTGAAAGTGTAAACTGTATGAAAGGAAGCATTACACTGAAGTTTCATTTTCTTGTATGTGCCAACATAGAGGGTAACAAAATGTCACATGTAGCTGATACATCACTAAATGACTGCATCAACATGCTTCTTAGTCAATAAGAACCTATGAAAGTAAAACAAGAGTCATTTTCATTCATTTCTGCAAAACATGCTTGCTTTCTGTGTAAATTGGACTTTTACTATTTATTGTGCTACATTCACACGGATCAATGCTATTTGGCCGGGCCATTTAACATTGCAACTATTACTGCCAACAGAAAACAGGAAAAGCCTGTTTGTGTACATTTGATGTTTGTGTACATTTGATGATTGAATTATTAAAAAGAGATGATTCTTCTCAATAATTCTAGCTCCTTGATGGTTCTGTTAATTATTATTTTGGTATAGTTGCTGAATATTAAAAATATATATTTTTTAAAAGAGCCATTTGGTCAGGAATCACATTTGTCATGCAAGTGTGTTTTAATTCATTAAAAACAACTGGACTATAAGTGTAATTTATTCAGGAATCGTGGAAACTAAGATTCTATTTAAAACTCAGTAACACTGACAAAGCTAATGAATCAGTCATGAGGTCTAGTTATTTGGACAAGTTAAGGTGTGTACGCAGTAGGTGTAATTTTTTAAAAACTGGTCGCACTTTGTTTTTGATTCACTAAAAAGAAATGAATCATTAGAATCGTTGCTAACACTTTATTTCGATAGTCCACTTTAGACATTCTACTAACAGTAAGTAACTTTGCAACTACATGACAACTAGCAGTCATTAGAGTATTAGTAGACTGTCTGCTTAATAACTTCTAACACTTTATTTTGATGAGTCCACAACATACAACATACTGACTATGAGAAACTGCAATTATATGTCAACTTATTCTAATACCCTAAACCTACCCTAACAGTCTACTCTGAGAGTTATTAGACATGTAGTTACAAATGAATGAGAATTAGTTGACATGTAGTTACAAGGTTACTTATAGTTAGTAGAATGTCTAAAGTGGACTATCAAAATAAAGTGTAACCGAATCACTGTTGCACTGTATGTTTTTGATTCACTAAAATAATCATTAGAATCATTAAAATGGGAATCAAATTACAATGGTTGCAGTGTATGTACTTGATTTACTAAAAAAAAATTTATCATTAGAATCATTCATTTGGGAATCAAACAACAGTGGTTGCACTGTGTGTATATGATTTACTAAAAAGAAATGAATCATTAAAATCATTCAATTTGGAATCAAACTATAATGGTCTCCCTGTTTTTGATTCACTAAGGAGAACTAGCTCATAAGAGTAATTATTTTGGGAATTGGACATCATTGGTCACAAAATATGTTTTGCACTGCATTTTGATTCTGTAGCAGTATTGTGGCGCTGTTGAAAAAGTATAGGAAACACTGTCGAGAGTATTTGAATCTGTGTACAGGTGCATGCAGTGCAGAACAGTTGCTCTTGCTATAGTTTCAATAAGGTCTCAATATGAATGTGCTCAGCAGCAAAGTTCAACAAATACAGCAATACCCCTTCTCATTTCTAATTTCCTCTTTCTTGACATTACTAGTTTCGTACACACTGTCATGTGACTTTTTTACTACCGTCCCTCATGGAAACATTTAGTGACCAGAAAGTGACCTGTAGGAGCTCAATGAGGCTGAAGATGAGAGCTATCCTACCATGAGATGAAACAGTGATGTTTTTTTTATTTAAAGAAACCACATAAATTAAGATGCAACTGTCATGGAACTGATAAACTTCATAAACCATACTGTCATATGCGCATTCATGAGAGAGTGGCATTCGAGCGGATGACGTAGGACGTAGGCGTAGCGTAAACTCTGGTAAGAACATGCTAGTCTCACGAAAACCAAATTTTGCTTACAGCAAACAAAATCCTATTGGCTTATATCGAAATCCTACACCGTTTTCTTTACAAATCCTTGTTTTATACTTCTAATTCGCAACTGGTGTTTTGTTTTACTTTCTCCTCTGTGCTTCTACGTTCGTCACTTCTCACCGGAGCTCATGCTACACCTACGTCATCCGCTGGAACGCCTCTGTTGTGAATTTGCGTATGATAAGGTGACTAGACGTGACACTTCCCGGGAACACATTCTGCCCAGGAATTCTAAATTGCGTAATATAACCGGGTGCTGGTTGTTTACGCTGCACCGAACAATCACAAGCTGCATAAGCACTATAGAGAGCAGAGCAGATGGCTCCTTATACTTTCAAATCGCTCTCGTGGTATATTGATGTCATACAATGATCGATCAGCGCAGTGCAAACAACCAACACCTGGTTATTTTAGGCAATTTAGAAATCCTGTGTCCAGGAAGTGGCATTTCTGGTCACCTTAGCGTACGACAGTTAGTGGAAGCTGGCGATTATGGTTTATAAAGTTTTAAATATGGATATTTTTCTTGCACAAATGCATTGATTCACTTCAGAAGGCCTTTTGTTACCCCCGGAGTCATGTGGAGCACTTTTTTATGATGGATGGATGCAGTTTATTTTCCTTCAAAATAAAAAATCTCAACCCCCATTCACTGCTATTCCAAATCCTGGAAGAGCCAGGACATTTTTTTTAATATTGCTCCAACTGTATTCATCTGAAAGAAGAAAGTCATATAAACCTAGGATGGCTTGAGGGTGAGTAAATCATGGGGTAATTTTAATTTTTAGGTGCGCTATCCCTTTAAGTCTTTGTTCAGGTGGTAAACATATTTTTTTTTTGGCAAATCCAACAAAAATCCATTTAGTTTTTTTGTAGTGCGAGCAGCCAAAAAATAAATAAATAAATAACCCAAAACATTTCGAATCTAATCCAAATTTGAACCAGACATGCTTACAAACCCAGATAAAATATCAATCCTGCTGGAAGAGTTGTGGATCCCGGTTTGCTGTTATGCATTTGGCAGCTTCTGTAATCCAAAGTTACGTATATTGCATTCAAGGTATATATCTTACCAATTCATGCATTCCTTAGCGTTGTCAATACAGCAGCATCAGGTGCAAAACTTTCTTACCTTTTATCCCATTAGCTATGGTGCAAACTACTCAAATTTACATTCTCACCCTTGCCTTTCAAAGCGGTTACTTCAGCGGTATGTATACAGGACCATTGACACTCTTATTCACTCACTTTAAAAAAGTTCTCAAGGTGGTTTCATGAGAAAATCATGAATGCTTGATTCATTGTCCTTATCAGATGAACACAGACCACACTGCTGCTGTTAATCTCATTACTGGTGTGGTGAATTATACTCATCTTTTGCGTTCATTTTAAAGCAAGGATTACAAGTAAAAATTAAACTCAGTCAACAAATACAAGAATGAATTCTGTCCCTGCATATTCCAGTCAGATCAAGTTATATAAGTAGACAATAGATAAGGTCACAGACCAGCACTATGGAAACCTAGATGTTGCCAATGCAAACACAAATACCTCGTCCTATCTGAATTCAAAGCAGGTCGTTTCAGACATGCTGATTGTCATCAGACTTCCTTCTTGGTGATCAGGCAGATCTAAGAACATGAATGTTCAAACAATCACTGTGCAGTCAACCAGAATGTACCAGGCTGCTTGGAGCCTGTTCACCAACATTCATGAGACAGTAAACATGCGATTTGTGATAGGGGTGATGAATACACGTCCTCTAAACACAAGTGGTGTGATGTTTCTGAAGACAAATTCACTGTCTGTATTTGCAGACACACAAGTAAGCGGCCCTCATGGGATTCCTAAAGATTTCTATCTTTTCAACGACCTGTCACCTCCGCTGTACAAGCAGCAAAAAATATTTACACTAAATATAAATTATTACATAAAGTTTAGTTGAAGGCAAGAATCATAAGAAAATATTCCTGGGAACTGCATGTTGGAGAATGACATGCACAAAAACAGCGAAAAAATTATAGGAAAGTATAACAGAATGATGATGAAAGACTTCCACATCAGTCTGCATTTCCTTTTTGCATCCAAGCCACGCTATAGTCCCAAAAGAAGCTTATCGAGTAACAAAGCCTGGCATTATTATTAATTTGGTCATTGGTTTAATGGCACTAATTCACTTTGCACACTGAGCTCAGCTGTTTTCAGGTAAATTAAAATGGAAACAGCCAGAAATCCACAAGAGCCAGTCTTTTGGACCCTATTTATAAAACAATAAGTCTCATTGTGAAAAATGCTGATGAAAGTACTTCACCACGCCAAATAGTTCATCTGTGCAATTTCATCGCAGATCTCACAGTAGATCTCATTATCTTTATATAGAACACGGAGCAATAAGCATCTTACCTAAATCCACATCATTACGGCATATGGAGGCTGTTCCAACCCTTCACAACCGTATATGTGGCATTAACCGAACATCTCGACACAGTTAACAAGATTGCATTACTTAATAAGCACAGCGGCTACAGCAGAACTACAATCACATTAGACGAGCATATTCATTTTTTATTCTTAATAAACTGTACAGATATTTATATTTTTGTGAGTAAATGTGAGTGTTGCTTGCTTCATGATGTCTAATTGTTATTTTATTTAAAAGTACAATACATAATATATTAAAGTCATTGATCATTTATTGATTTTATATTAAATCAATAAAGTAATGTTTACTGAATACATATTTAATATATCTAAGTGAGTTTGGTTTAGTATGTTTCTGTAAAATAATGTTCATCCTGTAATAAAAAAATATATATACACTATAAATATATGAAAATATATGAAACTGCTATCTCAGTCTCCTACTCAAACAGCAGGAGGTGAGATCTGAGGAAAGGCGTTTGCTCCTCTTTCGGTTAGACCTTAATAAAGGTATATTTAACATTTAAAATGGATTTTGTTAAACATTTCCTTGTTTGTGTGGTCTTACTTATTTGGTGAAAAGTCTGATAAGATAGCTTAAATGTTATATTTTTTAATATACAGCCCACTGATTTTGTTTTATGCTTGAAAACATTTATGTTATATTTCAATACATACTTGAGAAAACACTCCTGTTCTGTCATGATTTCTTTGTACCAGTGTTTTTGCTTAGTCTTATGTAACTTTATTGCTTTGAGTTTGATGAACTTAAACCATTTAAGGCAATCGGTTTCCTCAAACCATTTAATTAGCCAAGTTGTTATTTAAGTTGTTAAGACTTAGTTAGAATTAGTTACCTGAAGTGGAATAAACTTTCAAATGTTTAAGTTCAGTTTACTCTAATAACTAAGCCAACACTAAAAAATAAGTTAATTTAACTCAATGTAAATGAGTTATAGTACTAGTATTTATTAGTTTTAAAACTTTAAGGCAATCTGTTACCGTAACTTGTCGGGTTTTACAGTGTGGGGAGCAATTTTACTGTATATATACAGCCACCCATAATCCACAGCATGTGCCAGACACAGCACAATTCATTACTAAAAGATCTACTGTGGTGCATGCGGGTTTAGAAACAGCAGCTGTTTGTTCCTCTCAATAACTCTACATTTCACTTTTTGTCTCATGTGCTGTTTTCCGACAGAATGGGACTGATAAACATTTATAGGAAGAATTGTTTTGCTTGGCCTGCTTCCTCTGACTGCTAATTTAGTCACAGAACAGAGAATAAAAATATTGGTTGTATCAGAACACAGCAGGATATAGAAGGGACATTTTAATATCAGCACACAGTAATTTTCATCTCTGACAGAAAAAGGGCATTAAAATGAATTACAATGAATTATGCAGTAGCAGTATGATGAAGTGTTGTTCTGGAAGTATCCATGACAACATGGTAATGTGCTTATTATGGGATGATAAAAAGCTTTGGCAGGAACACAATAGTGCAGCACTGGGTGCACACGCAGTAAGGCAGGCTTGAAAACACTTACAAAAGAGTACAGAGCCAGTATTACAGACATATATCATGCTACTGAGTGTTTATATCTTCTCCAATGTAGTTCAAATAATATCATGGTATTTTCATAGCCTTGAAATAAACAATACAAAATGAACAAGACATGGATAATACCATGGTTTCTGGACTATGGAAGTCCTTGAAGTACCATATAAATAATATGGTAATCGTTCATTACCACTATATCATATTACCAATCTTCTTGGACATGAACCAAACTACATTTTCCATACAGAAATAGTGTAGATCCATTTATAGTTCTAGACCCTGAAGGGATTTTGAAGAGTACAGGACCAACATACTGATTTTAACATACTAAATTTAGCCGGCTTTGAGTCCAAACTACTAAAATGTGTATCATAATGAACTTTTGAATACAATTATGAGCACCACATTCAGAACTCATGTTCTAAAGTGGACAATTGATCTGGTCTGTTTCTGACTTCCATCTGAACCAGTAATTTGTCTCATACAGTAATTGATTTGAACAAAAAAATAGAGGCTTATGCTGTAACTGTATGGTGATCATTTCTAGCAGAACAAATGTGACCTGAATTGCACACAGAATAACCCACAGAGATCAATAGCGTGGGGTTAGAGTTACCTCTATACCGCAAAATATCATTGATACAGGATTTAAAAGGGGAATCCCTTTACCAAACCACTTTTTTATGAATAACTAATGTCATTTATTGCTTGAGGTACACTGAAATTTTAAATATTCTGAATAGCATCCCCCTGATATGGCTTCAAAAATGAAAACTAAATGAATGCAATGCTCTGCCAGTGATGCTCTCTGAAGTTCTGGGCTTGGATTTAAAAGCAACAAATAAGCTAACAAAAACATAAGCAATCCAAAAATAACTCCAGAAAAAGCCAATGACAATACATGAAGGACTGTCTTGTCATGTTTCCCTGTGAGTAACACACGTGATGGCTTCTGATGTTTTTGAGGGTTTCAGGACAACATCTCACTAGATAAGGGTTGGTTTATTTGTTCAGAGACAGGAAGAGCTGTGCATTTCCTTTCTATTAGTCCAGAGTTTTCACACATGACTAACATCCCCCACTGACGCCAGTGTCCTGCGTGTCCTACACCCAAAGGGAAATAATCTCACCTCTCTGACCTCAACCCTGACTCTGAAGCTATAACCTTCTGGTCAAAATATCCATAATCCATAATAATACTTTCTCTAGTGAAAAAATCCCATCCCTTGTTGTCATCTCACATCGAAAACCACCAGCATAGTTGTTTTGGACTGTTTTCTCTTGTAAACATTGCTTGATCTATGCATATTGTTCTCCTCATTCAGACGACTTTTTCACAGGAGAAAGCAATATTATGTATAAACGACTCATATTTTAGTAAAAAAACAAAAAAAACAAAACAAAACTATTTGAAGTTAGAAACGTCGTCATGATGGATTTTTTTTTTTTTTTTTTTACAAATATTCAGATTTTCGATTCAAAAGATTTTAATTGATAGACTGGAGATCTAGCATGTAAATGAACATACTGTGCAGTTCTTCTGCAATTTTATTTGTATTTTTCCAGATGAAGATGATAAAAATAATTTCAGCAGCCTGTGAGTGCATAATTCACTGGAATGCAAACATTGAGGGTTTTTGCCCACTGGTTACTAAAAGTGCACAAATTAAACACCACAACCACACATTGTTTAGAAAGTTGTCAAACGTTCCTGCCAGTGTTGACTGCTTGCTTATTAATAGTTCATCTAGTCATCCAAAAATAAGGGAAAATATGGATGCAGTATAAGAAAAGTAGAGACCTCATTTAAGCATGCAGCAGCATGAACAAGCAACTTAATATGTGTTAACATCTTATGAGATTCGTGAGGCAAGGAACTCAAACTTAAGATGCTGACTAAATGCTTGAGCTGTGTGAAGGGATATAGTGAGACATATCTTACTCATCATCACACTGTACACTTGATCTGTCTGAGCACGGCAGTTGCTATGATACCCAACATGTTATTTAAGGGTGTAAGGCATGAGAGGACTTCAAAAAAGTTGGAAAATTCATTGAAGCTTTACCCACAATACAAAATTCTTATTCATATAACCCACCCAACTGTATCTCACTTCAGTTCAGCAAAGCTGAACTTGTCCAGAAATACCCCTGTCTGTGGGTGTTACCCTGCTGAGATGAATTATACTCTAGCTCAGACCTGCTGACCTACGAAATCACAGTAAGTCCAGCACATTATTATTACTAGACCCTATACATTACATGCAGAATGCTTCACAAAGAGAGACATAAAACTCTCAGTGATGCAGAAAGACAAAGCCACACAGGTAGAACAGAACACCTTATAGCACAAACACAGTCATTAAGTTATGAAGGTGACCTGCTCTATGTAAAGAGTCGAGATCAACAGGAATTAGAGCTGGTAATTTAATCTCAGGAGAACAGCGATAGGGCTGGGAGTTGTATCTGGGACATTTCTATGACACGAGACAACATAGAGAGTCGTTTGAAGTGACTGCAGCTGAAACTTACTTAAGACTTATAGGAAAGAATAATTTTATTATCTCAATTGATATATCAATGTGATTAAGTGGAAGTTACCTACTGAGAAAAGGAGCCCAGTTTCAAAATCACTGTTTCAGACTTTACTCAGATTTACCAAGACACTAAAAGATCAAAAGATTTCCATTCAAAAGTTTTTCATGAATGCATTAAATTGATCACAAGACAGTAAAGACAATAATAGCCTATTTTTCGAATTATTTTTCGAACAAACGCTGTTGTTTTGAACTTTCCAGTATGACGTTTGAACAAAAATGTTTAGAAGCAAAAGTGTTTTCAACACCAAATCAGCATATTAATGCTTTATGAAGGATCATGTGACTCATGAGACTGAGAGTAATGATACTGAAAATTCAGCTTTGATCACAGGATCATTTTTTTTTTTTTAAATATATTCAAATAGAAAACAGTTGCTTACAAATTGTAATAATATTTCACAATATTACAGCATAGTACCTTTGGAAAATAGACAAAAATTTGTATAAAGCTATTTTTGTCTATTTTCAAAAGGTACGTCAGTTGTTACCAATGAAACGTAATTCAGAATTCATTTAAGCCTCCTGAGCAACGAAAGAGCAATAAGGAGTCCTCAGGAGACTGCTGGCAAAGCTAGTAAACAATTCCCATCAAAAACAACATGATCTATTGTTCTAAAATGTTTACAGAACTGTGAAGCAGGTGCCTGGAAATCACTGAAAAATAAATTATTATGTAATTCAGATACTTTTAACTTCATTGAAAATTAAAATAGCCACACTGTGTGTTCCCGTGCATCATGGGGGAGATTAATTTCTGTGAAAGTTTCAGGAGATCAAAACAGGAACGAGTCATAAAACAATCCTGTTGACACAGTGATCAAACCACCAGTTTCTGCTATACACACATAATAAATACTCAAGAAAATGTCAACACAAGTACTTTCACCCAAAAAGGGTGAGACAGTGTGATAAAAATAGCAATGAATGTCAATCATCAAGGGATTCAGGAGGAAAGAGAAACACATGCGGCATTATGCAGAAACACACTAATGTCTGAGACAGGTTTGTTACATTTCTGTTGACACCAGACAGTCACAAAAGCAGATTAAAACAACTGAATTTCTAAGGCAACATTGCATGTAATTTACAGAGAAGCCAATCCCAGGAAATTGAGAGAGAAGTATATTGGTTATAAAATATACTTGCATTTAAATCAATACCTAAAAGTATCATGAAAATATTCAGTGTAATTGATATAACCACATTTTTGTGTGTGCTGACTTTTTTGTGTTAATAGGGTTTTGTGTTGCCAACTTCACAACATGCTAATGTCAGACTCTATTGACGCACATGTCATGCATGAAGAGGTACTGGCTGCCTATAGAGTGTTCTAAATCAGTCACTTATGAGGTTCCTTGGTAGGCAGCTGCCTATGTAAGCAGTAGGCAATTAGCCTTTCTTTATATCAATAGATTTATAACCATCCATTTTTGCCTCCTCTTTAGGGGTCTATGGCTGCGTCTGAAATATCGCAAATAACTAGTAGCCTAAGGCATGGGTACTTTTTGCCTAATCTTAGTATTGATATAATAATCTTATGAGTACAGTGACTTCAGACATATTACATTTTTCACAAAGGCTACTATATTATAGCTACTAGTAGTGAAATATGTGATTTTGGATGAAGCCGATGGCTTTGTGAGGAATAGCATTCAATGCACCTTAACTATTTAATCCTAGTGTGACAAATAAACCAGATATAATATCATTTAAAAAAATTATAATTCATGTAAAATTTTGCAACACTAATGTTTATATGAAAATAGTACTAGTCAGTAAATACTGTGCAGTATTCGGTAAACAAGCTTGTATTATTTTTCAAAGAGTTTCTGTGTAGACTTCTTTTCCTTGAAAACAATGTTTTCACTCGGGTTCTGTAGCTCTACAGCAGCCACGTTCGCTCCTATTATGAACTGACACACATCATGTTGACAGCGCAAGCAAAAGAAAGAAGTCTCATATTTAGTAGTACACAGTAACTAATTATAGATCCGCGTTAATTAGCTGGTCCAGGGTGTAATGGTCAAAATAAAGCAACACTATTTTTATATTTCTCCATTTGTTATAGTGTCCAAGTGAATCTTTCAGATAATTAGTCTATGTAAATGTATATGTTTGTTTCTTGAGACCCATAATCGCTCAAGATCACTGTTTAGTGAGTCATATTTGTAAAGCATTCTCCAAAGTGAAGGTGTGTGAAAGGCTTATCATGACAGCTTAATTATTTTTTTATGGCAGCTTTGAATGCTAAGAAAACCGCCTGTCACTTGTAAATCAAAAACTGAGAAGTGCTGCAAAATATATTGCAAGGTTTGTTTGCTCGTTGTAACTAAAACTCAAAGTTTGGCCTTAAATGTGTCATCTTTGAAGTGACTATTAATCAGAGGTGATTAATTATAGCCTTCTCTCTGTGGCTGTCCTGTTGCAAATGGTGGAAGGAAATGTTTACTTACACACTATCATATGATGGCTGACAACGCACTTCCTGTTTGAGATAGCAAAGTGTGCTTTGACTGTGTTGAGGTGTGTTGATGTCATAGTGCACAAGTACACCATTGGGTGTAAGTGAATAATTAAGTAATTAGTTAATATATCTCTAAATGAGATATGCAAAAAGTAAATGCAAAAATTTTAAACGGTAATACTGTCCCCTGATGTCATGTGACCATCATGCATTATGCAAATGTATTATGCATTATTAAGTCAGTCTTTTATTTGTCATTTAAGCTACATGCAATGCACAAACAGAATAAATATATACTTTTCCACTTGTCATCTACAGATTAGACGTGTAACTCTCTCTATATATATGCTATAGTTGCACAATTAAATGTATGTTGAGTATATAAATGCACAGTTATGTAAATGTTAAATGTTTATGGAGGATGTGACTATTCAGTGCAGCATTACACTGCATTCACTCAGACACTGAATAACTAATAAGGGCATCACTGCAATGCGAGGAACTCGCAGTAGTGCTGTCTAACAAGTAGCATACATGTTAGACCAATATGCTTTTCATCCAGTGTGGCGTACATAGTGTGTTTGGCAGCTGTGGTGCAATTTTAAGCAATTAAAATCTCACCAAGAAAGAATGGCAAAGTGTAGGTGGGTTGGAGAGAAAGAGAAAGGGAGATAGAAGTGTGAAGAAGCTAAAAATAAATGATGTAGAAGATGTGACAGGCAACTATGTGACAGTTCTAGCGAAGTTATGAATTAGTGAAACAAATTAGGGCATGACAAGTCAGTCTTTATTGAGAGTTCCACTATGTAATCTTGTATAATTTTACATGGAATATCTATACTTCAAATTAATTTGTCACAGGACATGGTGAAAATTAAATGGAGATCAAGTTGTAGAACAGTGCCATCAAACTTATGGAGTTTATGCCATCAATGAGGGCTGCTGAAGTACAATTTTTACTTAAATTTCTTAAATTGCTGATGGCCTAGTATAAGTATAATATATCTACATTATTATTAAATTAGAAAAATGCAAAGTAGAAGCCTTACCAAAATTTCAGCCTTTTGTAGGAAAGCGTGAACCTAAATGCTAAACAAATATTTAGACGCCTGCTTTCTTTCCCATGCATTTACTGACATCTCCTGGTTAAAGTAAGAATCACATCAACTAGTTATTTTTAAATCTAAAATATGCCAATTATTTCCGATTTCCAGATACTAATGATATTTATGTTGGCATATAATAAATATAAAAATCTAAAATACTATTAATATCAAAAATTAACACACAGTTGGAAAGGAAAATAGAAATACGTAATAAAGGGCGGAGTTTCGTGGTCTCTGACCAATAACAAACTGCAACTTCGCTAGTCTTCCTTATACATCATTTGACTCCTCCCACTAGTGACAGTGCGAGAGTTCATCAGACTGTTTTTGTCTTTTTGATAGTTTATGAACTCATATTTTTGTGTCTGGATACAAGTTATCGTAAAATGCAAGCTCTAAGGTATGAACAGAAATGTATATGTTATATTTCAGATGCTTTATAGATGTTGACAGTAAAATGTTGCTCAATAACATGCCTAGGAAGTAAAGCAAAGGGATTTTCATTCATGTAATGAAAATATGTCAGATGGTATGAATCGAAAACAGACCAGACATGACTGGGCAAAAACGAAGGATTATATTTTAACACTTTTCCACTGAGCACGTGAAATTAGTTGTCATATAAAACCAAAGCCCATAGTAACCAACTTGAGTAATATGACAACAATAATTGTGTTACATTTAATCTTTTCCTTTCCTCCTCAGAAATATGTTCCGCTCGTGGTCATCTGATGCTAGACTTGATGGTAAAACTGTTATAATTACTGGAGCCAATACTGGAATTGGTAAAGAGACAGCCATTGACCTGGCAAAGAGAGGTGGGCATTTCTAAACCGTTTAATATTAATATAATATCTGATGGAAAAATCCTGACTTTCTGCTGTCTTGTCTTTAGGAGCTCGTATTATTATGGCATGTAGAGATATGGAGAAAGCTGATGCAGCCCTGAAGGAAGTAAAGGATGCTTCAGGAAACCAGGATGTTGTTATCAGTAAGCTTGACCTGGCAGATTCCAAATCAATCAGAGAATTTGCAGAGAACATCAATAAAGGTGAGATCACCAGGGTATGGTATAAATTCCTTTACAGATGTCTTCCTTATATAGCTCTACAATGATATATCTGGGTTGTCTTTCAGAGGAAAAACAAGTCAACATCTTAATCAATAACGCTGGTGTGATGGTTTGTCCTTTTGGAAAAACAGCAGATGGTTTTGAAATGCAAATAGGAGTGAACCACATGGGTAAGCATGCATAATTTGTCCAAATCAGACACCATTTTTAATAGTGATATCAGCACTGTTCTTCTTCCTGTAGGTCACTTCATGTTGACGTATCTGTTATTGGATTTGATTAAGAGATCAACTCCTGCAAGGATCATTAATGTGTCCTCCATGGCACATCAGTGGGGGACCATCAACCTAGAAGACATCAACAGTGAGAAGAACTACGATAAACAGAAAGCCTACAGCCAGAGCAAGCTGGCAAACATTCTGTTCACTCGCTCGCTGGCCAAAAGACTAGAAGGTGAGTCTTTTTAAAATTGATATTTACGTTACTAAATATAAATACGATCTGCTCAAGCAGTTTTTTCTGTCAAAAGCTTCAGTTGAATCCATTTTTGATGGTCAATAAAATGTCTAAACTACAGGTACCCAAACTGTTTACCACAATGGATCAAAAATCTTAATTGAGGGCCATGGGCTGAAAGTAAATAAAAGTAAAAAAAAAAAAAAAGCTTCAATTGCAATTTAGTTTTTTCCCCCTCTTTTGTGATTTGTCATATGATTTAGGCATCTCTAAACCAATTTGATAGAACTAAAAATAGTATATTATAAAACAAAATTCTAGATAACAAATGAAAAAAATTTTTTTTTTAGTGCTGTCAAACGATTAATCCCGTCCAAACACATGCATGTATATATTTAAGAAAAATATGTTAGGTTTATATATTAAATATATTTATATATAATATAAAAGGTAAGAATATGAATATATAAATGTAAAAACATAAATATTTTTAAAATGTGTGTGTGTATTTATATATACATAAATATACACAGTACACATAGATATATAATGTAAACAAAAACTTTTATTTTGGATGCAGTTAAATCGCAATTATTCATTTGACAGCACAAATTTTTTTATATTCATTTTTGTGGCATTTTTTGCCCCTAGCGCTGGATAATTTCTGACCTTGTCCTTAGGGAATTCTATTCTAACTGATGCTAAAATAATCATAATAATCCTTCTCATCTGGTCTTTGTGTGGCGTCTCAGGTACTGGAGTCACAGCGTATGCTCTCCATCCTGGAGTGGTTCAGACCGAACTGTGGAGGCACTTGAATAAACCTCAACAAGCCGTCATGTGGTTAGCAAAGCCCTTCACCAAAACATCTGTGCAGGGAGCTCAGACCACCATCTACTGCACCGTGGCCCCTGAACTGGAGACAGAGAGCGGCAAATATTACAGGTCAGTGGATTTTCGATATTATTATCATACAGTATTCAATAATTGCTGATAAACTTTTGTGTGATTTCATGGTGTTTCATAAAACAATTTGCAATAGTTCAGGCATGTTTTAATTTGTCTGGTAGACCATCTTATCTCATACTCACCTGTCTCCTGCTCTCCACGCAGTGACTGCGCACCTGCAAAATGCTCCCAGGCTGCCATGGATGACGAGGTGGCCCAGCGCCTCTGGGAACTCAGCTGTAAGATGCTCAGCATCACATGGGAGTGAAAACGCATCTCTCTTCCTGATGAGTCCAAGTAATACCAGTTGGTATTACAAACCCGATTCCAAAAAAGTTGGGACACTGTACAAATTGTGAATAAAAACAGAATGCAATGATGTGGAAGTTTCAAATTTCAATATTTTATTCAGAATACAACATAGATGACATATCAAATGTTTAAACTGAGAAAATGTATAATTTTAAGGGAAAAATAAGTTTATTTTAAATTTCATGGCATCAACACATCTCAAAAAAGTTGGGACAAGGCCATGTTTACCACTGTGTGGCATCCCCTCTTCTTTTTATAACAGTCTGCAAACGTCTGGAGACCGAGGAGACAAGTTGCTCAAGTTTAGGAATAGGAATGTTGTCCCATTCTTGTCTAATACAGGCTTCTAGTTGCTCAACTGTCTTGGGTCTTCTTTGTCACATCTTCCTCTTTATGATGCGCCAAATGTTTTCTATGGGTGAAAGATCTGGACTGCAGGCTGGCCATTTCAGTACCCGGATACTCCTTCTACGCAGCCATGATGTTGTAATTGATGCAGTATGTGGTCTGGCATTGTCATGTTGGAAAATGCAAGGTCTTCCCTGAAAGAGACAACGTCTGGATGGGAGCATATGTTGTTCTAGAACTTGGATATACCTTTCAGCATTGATGGTGCCTTTCCAGATGTGTAAGCTGCCCATGCCACACGCACTCATGCAACCCCATACCATCAGAGATGCAGGCTTCTGAACTGAGCGCTGATAACAACTTGAGTTGTCCTTGTCCTCTTTAGTCCGGATGACATGGCGTCCCAATTTTCCAAAAAGAACTTCAAATTTTGATTCGTCTGACCAAAGAACAGTTTTCCACTTTGCCACAGTCCATTCACATGACATTTCAAAATGTCTCACTTTCAACATTTGATATGTTATCTATATTCTATTGTGAATAAAATATAAGTTTATGAGATTTGTAAATTATTGCATTCCTTTTTTATTCGTAATTTGTACAGTGTCCCAACTTTTTTGGAATCGGGTTTGTAAACGCACTAGCATAAAAGATCAATACATAACCAAATGTGATATACTTTATATATGATTTGAAATTGAAATGTTATATTTTGTAGATTTCGGTCTCAGGTTGAAGTGAGTTCATTTTCCATATAATACAGGTACATATTTAAATGATATAAGAAGTAAATGCCAGATTCAGGCAGTTGAAAAATGCACTGAATATTTTTGAATGCATTTACAATTTTGTATCCTGGTTTTAATTTTGAGTTTTGTATGACCCAAGGAGAAGAGAATTAAAAATAAATAAACATTAAATAATATTTAACATATATCATTGTACTTTATATACAGTATACAGTATATACAGTGTGCATTTGTACATTTATATGTATATGTGTGTGTGTGTGTGTGTATATATATATATATATATATATATATATACACTGAACAAAATTATAAACGCAACACTTTTGTTTTTGGCCATGAGAGTGGCCTTTTATTGTGGCCAGCCTAAGGCACACCTGTGCAATAATCATGCTATCTAATCAGCATCTTGATATGCCACACCTGTGAGGTGGATGGATTATCTCGGCAAAGAAGAAGTGCTCACTAACACCGATTTAGACAGATTTGTGAACAATATTTGAGAGAAATAGGCCTTTTGTGTACATAGAAAAAGTCTTAGATCTTTGAGTTCAGCTCGTGAAAAATGGGAGCAAAAACAAGTGTTGCGTTTATAATTTTGTTCAGTGTATATTGGATATTGTACTTTTATGTAGTGTTTGTTTATCCAAAGGAAAAGATAAAAAATTCGGGGGAAAAATCATAATACAATATAATAAATTTTTTAATTCATACATAATTTGTTTTATTAATTTTTTTTTTTAAAGATTCTTACATTCATTCCAAAATATATTTAAAATATAAGGAAGATAGGATAGACTTCATTGGAAACACAAGGGTACATGTAGAAAAAATAAATAGTCAAGTACAAGTCAAAAACAGGATGATACAATACAAACACACACACACACACACACACACACACAAACAAACAAAACAGTTGATGTGAAAGATGCCAGTACTGCAACCCAGCTCTACTCTCTCTCACACTCAGTTGCCATGACAATCTCTCATCTCTGCTCTCACCCTGACCTGATCACCATGACAACAACTCATTGCCCAATATAGTGTGATGCAGGAGAACATACAAAAAAGGTCACTAGCCCCATCTTGTGGACAACAAAGACTGACAAGGCCTGTCGAGTCTTGTGCCTAAAAAATAAAATGAAAAACTAAAGCAGCTGTTAAATTAAAAAATGCTAAATAAATGACTTCAACCAAACAGATGTTTTTAGATATGTTCCAAGTAGGCTACTCTTTGATACTGTAAAATACAAGAGCAGTATCAGTTGGGTGGTAATAATTTGAGGCCCTCAATTATCTCCTAATGGCAAATCACAAGCGTTATGAGAGTCGAAGCCATTTTTGTTGCGGTAATTAAGCACTGAGGTAACTGAAAGGCATGAATGGAGCCTTGTGTTCAGTAATGAACTTGCATGTCATTCTCTCCTCACATCTTCTGTCCTGATGGAGAAAAATGAGCAGAAAACACGACGTAAGTCCTAAATCAATTGGTCTTTATTTCTAAAATATAAATTAGTATATTCAGAAATGTTAGTCTGTTATTCATTCCAATTAGAACCACAAGTTTTTGCAGCCTAATGAACCATTTACTTTTCTAGATGTTTAGAAAACCATATGTGATGCTTTAAAGACTCCAGAAAGCAATACACTTTTCTGAAGAATATATAACGTGGCTTCAAAAAAGTTTTTGATATCCAAAGAACCATTAAGCCATCTGAGCCCTGTACACCAAAATATTTTAATTAGAATAGGATTGTTTGCTGACTGATGAACGGCAACAAATCATTAAAGAATCTTTATTTATAATTGCTGGCAACTCTTTTCAAATATTACTTCTGTGTGTTGTAAACAAATATGCCTTAAATAAACCAGCAACAAATTAAGTTTTTCATTAAAAACAGATCACATGCGACTGATTATTAAGAGTTCTAGGAGCACTATAACAATAACTTGAACAAATATAATTTCATTAAGCCATATAATGCTAAATTATCACATATTCATAATCTATAAATATTAATATATTTATAAATGAAATAGGAATTGTATTTTGTGTGTATATGTAAATGTATATATAAGTGTTCATATGTATATATAATAAGATTTTAATAAAATAACATAACTGCTAAATAATGTATTTTATTATCCATAATTTAATCATTCATGCATCAGGTTTAATCAAACACTCACAGAAATAAAGGTACAAAAGCTGTCATATTTGAACCTAATAGGTACAAAAGTACCTTTTGAAAAGGTACCGCCCCTGTGACAGCTTTTGTACCTTTATTTCTGAGAGTGAAGCATACATAATATACATAAATATAAATTTATATAAAATAATATTTTAATAAAATAATATAGCTGCTAAATAATTCTAATTATAATCATTCATGCATCAGGTTTAATCGAGCATATTCCAAACATTTTAGATAATATATATAAATATATGATGCATATAAGTGCCTCATGTTTCCTTATTTGGTTTGTTTCCTGTCCTCATCTAGTGTGATTATTAGTTCATTCTTGCCCAGCTGTGTTTGTCTCATTATCTATCCTGTGTATTTATAGTCCTGTCCATTCAGTTTGATTTCATCTGGTCTACTCGTTACTCCCCGGTGTTCCTGTCTGTGTCAGCCTTGCCCTGCCTTATTTGAAGTAGAGACTGTTATTTGAGTTTACATCCTGGTCTGCGTGTTCTTGTATCATGTGCACCGTGACTAAGTGTACATATTTACATATAATAATATTTTAATCAAATATAACTGCTACATAATGTATTTTACTATGCATAATTTAATCATCCTGATGCCTGAATGATTAAATTATGCATAGTAAAATATATTATTTAGCAGTACTTCAAACATTTTGGGTAATATACATATATAATAATATTTTAATAAAATAATATAACTGTTAAATGTATTTTTATTATGCATAATTGAATCATCCTTGCATCAGATTAAGTTGAAGCATACTTCAAACATTTTGGGTAATATACATAAATACATAATATTTATAAGTGTATATAATAAAATAATGCATTTTATTATGCATAGTTTAATCATCCATGCATCAGATTTAATTGAAGCATACTTCAAACATTTTGGGTAATATGTCTGTGGTTATTTTGCCAGTCTAAACATAATTTGCTGTAGGTGCCCGTGAGTGGTCGCTCTCGGCTTGTTCCCTGAAGATTTTCACGCAAAAAATGCGTTGGGATATTCACATAGCCCGCATGCATTATGGAGCTCAACTTTTAACTAGTTTATATAGCTAGTTTAAACTTTAAATGCTTCAGACACAATCCAGATACAGAGAACGTTAGGTTTACGTTGATCTAATTTATTTAGCACAGCTTTTCCCCCACTAAACTTTTCTTTTAATCTTTCCAAAATGCCGGTGAACATGGCTGGATGCACCACAGACTGCGTGGAGAAGCCGATCTCCATCTGCTTCCAGAAGTTCGGTCGCTTTGTGGGAACTTACCCGTGGTGGTTCTTCATCTCTCCTCTGCTGATCTCTGCGGTGTTGGGGAGTGGGTTTTATTTCTTAGAAGATCGCGAGGCCAATGACATTGAGGATCAGTTCACACCTGTGAACGGTCCTGCCAAACTGGAGAGGCAGTTCGTGCAGCAGAACTTTCCGCAGAACGACTCGGTGTTCTCCAACCAGAGACTCTACACGGATGGAGTTTACGCGTCCTTCATAGCGGTATCAAGATCCTCCAACATCCTCACAGACGCTGCCTTTCAGGAGATAGTAACCTTAGACAGGAAGGTCAAGGAGCTGAATGTGTCCATGGGTCACGAACTGCTCACTTTTGAGGGACTTTGCGCAAGACGGTACAAGAAATGCATACCCAATAAGATATTGGGCATTTATAAATATTATGGTAATAATTTAGAAACGACCGAGCTCACCTTTCCGTTCTTTCGCTTTGGATTCTCGTACATTTTCCTGGGCTATTCCCTTGGTGGAGTGAATATAAACTCTTCTGTTATTAAAAGTGCAAAAGCAGTGCGCCTGTTTTATTTCCTGAAGGAGGATAATCGCTCCAGAACGGATTTATGGCTGAATGAATTCCTAAAAGTTTTTCCCTCTAATTTATCACTGAACTTTATTAAGGTAGGTTATGTTTTATTTATGTACTGCTTGAGTTCTTTGATGGCAATCGGGGCTAGTTGTCACAAGGGCTATGGTCTTGTATATCTGTAGCTGTAACGTTTTGAGTGAAAAGTTGCACAAATGCTTGTTTTTGATTCCAGTGTCGTTTTCAAATACCTGGTTTTAATTGGTCTTAAATTATGATCCCATGCCATATATCATATTTTGCAATAGCTCTTGGTTTTACAAGTAACCTTAGTATGGGCTGTTGGTATGGGCTCTTAAAATATTTATTTCTTTATTTATTATTTAAAGGTTGTAATTTTATCATTGTTTCCCCAATATATATATATATATATATATATGGCCTGTAGTAAGCTATTTACTGGCAGATTTCCATTGTGACAACTCCATCTATTGATCAACATTTCCTAGAATTAACTGTAATTTCTTTTTTTTCTGGGCAATATTGGTGGAAATGTTTATGTTTAATTTATTTATCCTTTTATCATTCATTTGTTTAATTAAAATAAGAAATGTTTTTTGGCTATTCTTATGAGCTAAATCTAAAATGATGTTGTCGACATTATAATTTGCATCCTCAGGTGACCCATTCCACATCTTTGTCAAGGCAGGTGGAATTTGAGGCAAACACAAAGGATGTGATTCCTCTCTTCTCTATCACATATGTCATTGCCATCGCGTTCTCCATTCTCTCATGTTTGAGGTATGTTAACTTGAATAGATAGGATATTTTCTGTTTCCCAGAGTATTGTGCAATATCTAGCACATGATTTTACCAGGGCTTCTGTTTAGATGTTTTTACATGTTCCCAGAATCCACATTTGACTTGTTGTTTCTAGATAATTTACGTAGTGTAGTGATGGGAAAATTGGATCATTTGATTGGATCTCTGAATCTCATTCAGCAAAATGAACAAATCTTAAATTTGTCAAACATGCACATACACAATCTTTAATCACATTCCAACTTTGGAAATAATTATAATACACCTAAAGATATATTACGCAAAACAGAAGTGATTAGTTCACCTTTTCAAGTCTTTCATCATTAATTTTTCAGATTAAAGCCTCTGTATAGGAAACATAAATGATTTGTTCAACCCATAAATCCCAACTGCGTTCAAAACAAATGATGTTTGAAAATGATTCCAAACAAGATTTGTTCAAAATGAATGAGTTAAGTTCATGTTACGGTCGATTGACAACATCTGTGACAATTGCTAACCGAGGTATAGTTGAATTTAATGGAGAGGAATCCTTAAAAAATCTATTTTGTCTGTTTTTCCAGGTTTGACTGTGTCAGAAACAAAGTATGGGTTGCTACATTTGGGGTGTTCTCTGCTGGACTCGCTGTTCTGTCCTCTTTTGGGATGATGTTACACATCGGTGTCCCATTTGTCATGACAGTTGCTAATTCTCCATTCCTGATATTAGGTAAAACATAACTATAAAGCCAGTTGTGTACAGTGTTAATGTATAATTAGCAGATTTAACAGTGATTTTTTAATGTGTTTTAAATAGGGATCGGAGTGGACGACATGTTCATTCTCATTTCCTGTTGGCAGCAGACCAGTGTTCACGATCGAGTGGAGACTCGCCTGTCTAATACATACAAAGAGGCGGCAATTTCAATCACCATCACCACGCTCACAGATGTGCTCGCTTTCTACATCGGCCTCATGACGCCCTTCCGCTCCGTCCGCTCTTTTTGCTTGTACACCAGCACCTCCATCCTTTTCTGCTACATCTACAGCATCACATTTTTCGGAGCGTTCCTCGTTCTTAACGGACGGCGAGAAAACAGCAACAAGCACTGGTTGACATGCAAGGAAGTACCAGAGAAGTGTGCAGTGGGTCAGTCAAAGTGGTACGAATTATGTTGCGTGGGAGGCGCTTACGATCCCCATACAGGCACAGAGGAGGTACAACCAATGAATCACTTCTTTAAAAAATACTATGGCCCATTTCTGACGAAATCGTGGACGAAGGTCTTTGTGATTGTGTTGTATTGCATCTATTTGATTATCAGCATTTATGGCTGCTTTCAAATTCAAGAAGGAATTGATCTCCGTAATTTAGCAGCTGACGATTCTTACGTGGTGAAATACTATGACAACGAGAAGGCGTATTTCTCTGAATATGGTCCAAACATCATGGTTGTCATCCGACGGGAATTTCCGTACTGGGATGAAAAGTACATGTCAGATCTTGAAACTTGCATTGAAGATTTCAAAAACTTATCTTTCATTGAAAAGGATATATTCACCTCCTGGATCAAATCATACAAGTACTACGGATATCACACCAAACTCAATCTGAGCACTGAAGATGTCTTCAAAGATAACTTGGGAGCATTTCTGCGATTTTATTCCGATTTCAAACAGGACGTCAATTTCACCAACAACTCCATCCACGCGTCTCGCTTCTTCATACAGACCGTAAATATCTCTACCGCCCTGGATGAGATGAATATGTTGAATCAATTGAGAGAGACAGCACAAAAGTGCCCTGTTCCTTTACTAGTTTACCACCCCGCCTTCATCTACCATGACCAGTATGCGGTGATAGTGACCAACACCATCCAGAACATTGGGGTTACAACGGCTGTAATGTTGCTTATCTCCCTTCTCCTCATCCCAAACCCTCTGTGCTCCCTTTGGGTCACATTTTCCATTGCATCTGTCATTGTGGGGGTCACTGGGTTCATGGCATTGTGGGATGTTAATTTAGACACCATCTCCATGATCATTCTTGTCGTCTGCATTGGTTTTTCTGTAGACTTCTCTGCTCATATTTCTTACGCCTTTGTCTCTAATAAGAAACCCAGTGCGAATGAAAAGGCAGTGGAAGCCCTGTTTAATTTAGGATACCCTATTTTGCAGGGGGCTGTGTCTACTATTCTTGGGGTGGTGGTGTTATCTGCTTCAAAGAACTATATCTTTAGAACTTTCTTTAAAATTATGTTCTTGGTGATCTTCTTTGGTCTCTTCCATGGCTTAACTTTTATCCCAGTTTTTCTGACCTTTTTTGACATGTGTAGTGGCACACCAGCTAAGAGCAAGTCAGGCCCAGAAGAGCAGGCCATGAAGAACAGCCACACCAATAACATTCAATCAAAGGCAAATGATGGTGAGCTGAAAGAGCGGGACATTTATGACAATCACACTTTTCAACCAGACAACCACCGAACATGTCAGTCTCAGCCCTGCTCTCCTATTTGGATGATAACTGGCAATAACCATTATGTTCAAGATAACCACATGTGCATGGCAAGCACTATCCCAATGTTCAGTGTGGACAGTCAGACCTACGAGGTTCACATGTATACAGCATCTGATGATGGCACGTTAAGAGTCAAATGTCAATCAAAACAGTACTCAGAAGGCCAAAATTGTGTTTTAGGAAATAGCAACCACATTCAAGATTCAGAGGTGTCCACTCCTAACGGTTCTGATTCGTCCATTTTGTAAAATACTTTTACCGCTATTTCTTCCAAGTTTATTCTGTTTGTATGTGTAACACCTTTCATATGTTTAAATTAAAATTACACATGTAAATCTAAATCAACAGGAATGCAACATGGCACTTTTTTTACAAAAGATACATCTGGGCCAATGATTTTAGGACGTTTTATGGGTTTCAGGATGTAGCCGCCCAACAGCTGTAGCATTAACTCACCATAGACTGTATTAATCAGTAAAGAAATCTGTTAAAAATGTTTCTTTTGTGTGTTCATTCATGAAGTAGTTCATAAAAACATTCTTCAGTAAATTACCAGATTCAATTCAATGCAATTTATCTAAGAATGGATTTATGAAAAATTTAAACAGAAATTCTTACCTGTGTTTCATGAATGAGCCCCCCCAAAAAATATTTAAATGTCTTATTTTTTTCTTGATACGTGAATATTTCTATTTAGTTATATATAAAAAGTACACATATGTAGCTTTCTTAATTTTTGTGAAATAATAAACTGAATGCACGTAACCATACTTTGCTCTGTATTTATGAGAGGTTTGCAATGTTTTCTTATGAAATGTTGAATGTGTAAAAGCCTATTAAAGACATAACTAAATATACAAATTGTAACTTTTTTATTGGCTGATATAAACTGCTACAAAATTATTCTTGCCTTTTATTTTTTCAATGTCTTTTAAAAGACACACATTCCCTTTGCTACTGTAGTGCACGTGCTGTTGTGTTTTCCTTGAGAAAAGAGGATTATCTGAGAAAGGATTAGCAAAACTGTGAATATTTTCACTCTTTACACCAGTTTTGTTTAATTTTTATGAATGGTAGAGTATTACAATTTTAAGAAGAATATAATTTATTCAAAATTACACTTTTAGTTTACTCCGTTTACCATGTTTCATGAGTCTGTTGCTGCACATGTTTGCTCAAAAGCCTTGGATTTACATATTTGGCAGAAAAAAATGGGACATACCTAACCTTTGATCTCTGACTCCTTGGTATTATTAGGGCTGGAAAAGTATAGGTTCAATCAAATATATTCAGAATGGATGGATTAAATTTTTCACACATTATACAATATTGTGGTTTTCTACAATTAAGCAATATAGCATTTTTCATAAGAGGTTTAGAACACAAAATAAGGATTCTCCAGAAAAAAAACAATTCAGTCACATTTCATTTATAAGCATTATTAGGAAAAGTTGACTAGCCGTCGTCTTCACTATGTACAACCCACAAGGTGGCAGAAAAGGAAAACAACTGTATACATTACAGGTTCACAGAAATCTCAGAGTCCTCCTCAGTGCTCTGTTTTATGAATTCAGTCAATGAGGACAGTGTACTGTTTGGATCAAGCAAAGCAACGAGAGGAATATTCACACCTATCTCTTGAAACAAGCGATTTTGCAATGTCATGGCCAGCATCGAGTCAATTCCTAGTTCAGTGAGTGCAGTTTCATCACTAAGATCATCAGTATCCACACAACAAATTTCAGTCAGGATCTGTCTAACGCAGTCATCTACCGATGACTGAACATTTATCCTGGAGTCCTCACCGACCTTGTTTTTTAGTCCCTCCTCCACTAAAGCGGACAGGCGAAACTTGAGAGATACATTTTGAGAGAGGACATGGTTCTTTAGGTTCCTGAAATTAAATTTGCAGACCACCTGCTGGGGATAGTTATCTAACAGGCAGTTCTCCAGCACTTCGTGAATCTCTGACACATCCATGATCATTAGCCCTTTTGTTTCCAAAAACTTTTGAAAATTGTCTTTGTCCATTAGTAGGCCTAGTTTAAGGGGTCCCCAATTGATTGACTGTCCTGCAAGTCCAATATTGCGTCGGAAGTGGCAAAATGCGTCCAGAAAGGAATTAGCTGCTGCATAGTTGGCTTGTGCAGCATTTCCAATGAAAGAGGAGATTGAGGAATAGCACACAAAGTAATCGAGTGTTTGGCTGTGCAGCGTGGCAAAGTGAAGATTGAGAGCACCACAGACTTTAGGTTGCAGGACTTTTTGGAAAAGAGATCTATCGAGAGTTTCTAGTAATCCATCATGTAGAACAGCAGCACTGTGGAACACACCTCTGACTGGATAAGAGGAAAAATGTTTTCCAATCACAGTAATGGCTTTCATCACCTGCTCTGACACCGAGACATCACACTGAAGTGTGAGAATTCTTATCCCGTATCTCCTCTGGAGACTGCTTATGTCCTCTTGTACCTTTTCAGATGGTGCACTCCTTGAGAGAGTGGCAATGCATCCTCCACCCCTGTGGGCAATAAACTTAACAGTTTCAAATCCCAAACCAGAAAGACCACCTGTAACTATGTACACACCTCTCTTTGAGAACAGCTGCTTTGCTCTTGGAAGCAAAGGGATAGCAGACACTTTGCTCACTGAATCGTCACTAGCCAGAGCTATCAAGTCTAGAGTTATTGCACTGAAATAAGATCCAGAATGCTCTGCAGACTGAGAAGGCATAATTTCAGGGAGCACCATCTGAAAAGTACTGCTTTGTATTGATGGGCATGCTTGGTGCAAGTGCATTCCCTTCAGCCACTTCTGTAGCCGAGCTCCATATGCCTGAAGGTGCGATTTCTGGAATATTTTGGACATCTCAAGAGTCTGGAAGTAGGTTCTCACACTGTCCCTCTGCATTACATCTACTGTTGAGTACCATGGCTCACGGATGCCACGTACTGCAATGATTTGATTTGCATTGGCAACACTGACAATCTCTGTCAAAAGCGAGAAATCATATGGTGGAAGAATCACAAAAAGAAGACACTGCTTTGTATTTTGGACTAATCCACTCATCTCACTCTCTGTAAAAACACTCCAGCCTGATTTGCTTGCTATGAGTGTCAATAAGTTGAGCAAAGCTGAATCATGAACAGTAGAGAAGATGCCTAACCTTTGCTGTTGTTTGGTCTTGGGTAATGCACACTGCAGTATCTCCCAGATCAGGAAAATGTATGAAACACAGGGAGTGTCCTTTAGGAATGGAAGCCTTTTTATTTTGAAGCACACTTCTTCTGGGAGAACAACTTTAGAAGTTGCTTTTACAGGGTAACAACAGATAACATGGTCACCCACTTTAAGTTTGTTGACATCCTTTCCCACAGCTGTAATTATCCCACTGAAATCAAGTGCCATGAGACTGTGGTTCTGAGTTGCGTGCTTGTTCCAGTACATCGTCTGACCAAACTTCAGTTCTGAAGTACTAACTGGAAAATAATCTGATGAGTGCACACAAATCTTACTCAGCTGAACCTCGATGCTTTTCCCCTCAATGGTGTGGACTGAACTTGCTGAAGGCAAAGCTGATAAGCTGGTCATCCTGTAGGGATTGGTTGTCAGCAAAGTGAAGTCGCGGGGCTTGAGGGCTTTTGATTCAGCCTTCACTTCCCTACTTGTGGTGACAGGAGTATGAGTTATTACAGCAGAGTAAACCTTCCCCTTGCTGATGAAGACTTCTGGGCACTCTTGGGTCTTATGTGAGTTAAGCACATGGGCCAGTGCTTCTATATCCTCTCTTGACACTGTGGAAAGGTCAATGAGCTGGAAAGAGATGCCTGACAACTCAGCAGCACATGCCCTTGTCATGCCAGATAGCACAAATCCAGGACTTATACTTTCAACTGTCCCTTCTGCTGACCTGTATGTAATGACACGGATGGAACATGCATGACTGCAGCTTTTTAAAGACAAAACAACCTGACGGTAAAGATCACAGCTGTCTACCAAGGACTCTAGAATGACTTCAGACTGGAGGTGACTAATATTCTGAATGCCCCAGATAAACAGGATCGTATCCAGTTCCATGTCTGCTTCACTGCAAAGAGACTTCAGCAGTAATTCTGGGACCTGTAAGGCTAAGCCTTTTGTTAAATTGGGTGGAGGAACAAGTACAGATTTTGGATGCAAATACGGCTTTAAACCTTTTGCAATACCCAAGGCGTCTTCAAAGACCAAAGCCTTGATTCTACTGGGGAAATTGCCGTTAGCAAGAATCCCAACCTTCTGGTTATGAAAGAAACATGATTCCCTGATCTGTGCATGTCTTCCCAGAAAATTTATTCTGACATCCCTCAGCTCAATCAACACATGACCATCTTTGTCAGTGAAACAACCACAAACCTCAAAGTAGTTGGGCATTTCCTTGGTCAATCTCATATACATGAACATCTCTTTACAGGGAGGTGCAGCTATAACCATACTCCCAATGGCAGAGGGAAATCCAGGCCTGACGGTGCTAGAAACTAATGCTAAAACTGAGGACATTTGCAAGAAGTAATCTAGGACCACAGGATGCAAGCAATACTCATACAGATGGTCAAGTACCTCCTCTGGAATCCTGAGACTGGTCACTGCTTCCTTGAATTCTTGTCCGTAATAAATGTCACCAAGTTGTTTGAAGTTGGGCCCGTACTCAAATCCTATGTCTTTAAGAGTGTTGTACACATCCTTTGTTTCAATGACTGATGGACATCTCTTTAAAACAGTGTTGAGGTTAATGGCTTGTTGTTCGATCATAGCTGGACCGCCTTCATGGCTGATGGTGCCGGATGCATGCACAGTAATAGAGGACTGAACCTGAAATGTGGTTGCATCCTTGGATGTCTCAATTGTGATTTTGAGAGGAGGGCAGTTCTTAGTTAGAACAAGCAAACTCTGAAAGTTGATTGTGAGCTGAAATGAGTTCAGAGGTTTTTTTGGAATAGCAGTTTCCATTATGGATGCAAAAGCCAACTCAACATACAATGTCCCTGGAGCAATGGAGATGCCATTGTTCTTGTGCTCCCAAAGGTAGGAGGTTGTAGCTGCTGACAGGTTGCACTTGATTACTTTGCCATCACGTTTACTTGGACTTATCAGTGGATGTGGACTGCGAGAGACGGTGTCATTTCCCCGTCTTACATCCTCAAAGTATACCTCATTCTTTTGACATTCAAACTGATACCTTGGGAAAGCAACAAGCTCCATTTCAAACCCTTTGTAGAACTCGTCCCACTTCACATTGACCCCCAGTTCAAACAGTTTTGATACAGCTGTGAACATTGTCTCGTGGTCTTTATTTGGATGCACTGAAGGAAGCACTGTGGTGTCATTTCCCAGGATCTCCATGATGTTCCTCTGCAGAGCCCGTCTTGGACCAATTTCCACAAAGACTGTGTTCCTTGTGTGGTTGGAAACGGATTTAATTGCTTGTTCAAATGCAACAGGCTTTCGAATGTTTCTTGCCCAGTATTCACCTGTGACAAAGTCCCCTTGACGACACATCTCTCCTGTTACTGTAGAAAAAAGTTCACACTCCTTTTCATTCAGAGTTAAATGTCCAATGCTGTCTTTGATTTGGCCCAGTATAGGATCCATCATATGACTATGGTAGGCAGCAGGAACATTCAAGACATGAAGGAACAGGTTTTTACCCTTGAACATAGACTGAAGCTTCTGGTGCACATTATCAACTGCTTCTTTATCACCTGACAGCACACATGACATAGGACTGTTCACAGCAGCTAGGCAAATCTTTCCTGTGTATGTAGGGAGAATTTCCCAAACATCTAGAACAGGAACATTACCAACGACCAGCATCCTCCCACCCGTCACTTTGGTCTGCAGAACACTGCGATGGTAGACAACCTTTACTGCATCCTCAAGAGACAGCAGGCCAGAGCAATGAGCTGCTGCAACCTCTCCCACAGAGTGTCCAAGAACAATATCCGGTCTTATGCCCCAGTTCTTAAAAAGGTGAACAATTGCAACCTGGATTGCAAAGAGAAGTGGCTGGACAACGTTTGGTTTAGTGATATCTTCATTGTCATAGCAATTTGCAATCTTTTGCAAAATACTGGTGCATCTAAACTTCTGGAAGTAGTTTTCAACCTCTTTGACCTTGTCCCTAAATGCAGGTTCTTCTCTCAGTAGCTGCTTACACATTCCCCTATAAGTAACACCATTCCCACAAAATACAAAAACTAACTTTAGGTCCTGCTTTGTTGGAGCTAATTTCTTGTTCATGCTAGCTTTGAGTAGTGATTTTAATTCTGAGACAGATGATGCAGCGAAGACTTTCCGAAATTTGTGTGTTATGTGGCTTCTTCTGCAGGCGGCTGTATAAGCAAGAGCTTGTAGATCAACTGTCTCATCTGCTGAAATCCTCTGATACGTGTCAGCTATGCACAACTGAAGAGACTGATCCGTGGCTGCAGACAGTGGAAGCAGTTTTAGAGGTTCAAGAGTGTGGGTGTCAGAGACTGTTGCTTGAACATACTCGCTGATGATGGCATGGGCATTGGTGCCACCAAACCCAAAGCTGTTTAATCCAGCCATCCTTATCCTGGATCCAGAGTAAAGCCATTTTTCAGCTCTGGTGGGGATTTTAAGATTGAGAGCTTTAGCATCTATGCTTGAATTTTCATCTGAGTAGAACACGGAGGGGACAATGGTTTCATGTTTCATCATTAACAGAATCTTTATGAGTCCTGCCACCCCTGCTGCAGATTCTGTATGTCCGATGTTACTCTTAACAGAGCCAATATACAGAGGCCCTGAGCTTGAAGGTCTTGATTTGGCAATGATTTTTGAGATACTTCCTGCTTCAACCGGATCTCCTGCTGGTGTTCCAGTCCCATGAGCTTCTACATACTGGACATTTGCTAGATAATTCCCAGAAGAGTAGATCATGCGCAGTAGAGCCTTCTGCTGGGTCATGGAGGGTTTGGTGATCGGTGTGATGGTATGGCCATCTTGGTTTACTGCAGTCTTGTTCACAATTCCCCAAATATGATCAAAGTCCTCAAGAGCCTGAAAAAAGACATTTGCCTTATTATAAACCATAAATGAATTTAATATAACATAATGAATCATTTTAAAAAGTAAAATATCTACCTTTTTCAAAGGCTTCAGGAGGATTATACCACATCCCTCCCCTCTACCATAGCCGTCTGCTGTGTGGCAGAATGGCTTGCTTGTGCCCTCAGGTGAGATCATCTTTGCCTTGCTGAGGGCCACAAAGACTCGAGGTTCAAGGATGCAGCTGACCCCTCCACACAGAGCCATTTCACAGTCCCCTAAGGATGAGGTAAAACAAGGATAATTAACAATGTGAATATCAAGCAATGAACAGACTTCAGAGTTAAAATAGTTTCATTACCTTGTCTAATGGCCTGACACGCAGAATGAAGGGCGACAAGGGATGAAGAACATGCACTGTCAATGGCAAATGAAGGTCCAGTCAGGTTGAAGACAAAGGAAATTCTGTTGGCAGCTACACTCATAGCTGTTCCGGTGCCATTATAGTGGGTTATTGTGCTGGGACAGTTGTTCAAAAGTGTCTCATAGTCCCGGTTCATAAGTCCTGAAATCAAACACAACACTGTATCAGTATCCTAAAGTTAAAAACGATCAAAAAAGTGAACTTGCATTAGATTTATCTAATGTATGTACCTATGTAAACCCCTGTTCTGGTCCCGCTCACTTTTTCCAAGGGTATCCCAGCATCCTCTAGAGCACGGTATGCACACTGAAGCAACAGTTTCTGCTGAGGGTCCATGTAATCAGCTTCAGCCTCGCTGATGCCAAAGAGCTTGTGATCAAACTCATTGAATCTGCAGAAAAGAAACTCTTTTACATCATTTCACCTTTTTAGTAACTATAAACCTCAAATGAACGGATTATTCCTACCCTTCAATGAGAGCAGCTTTGGTCGTCTGTGTTTTTCCTGGTTTGCTCTCATCAGGATGAAACCACTCTGATGTGTCAAATCTTTCATCTGGAATCTGTTCCACACAGTTCCTTCCCTCTACAAGAACTTTCCAGAAACTATCAACACCCTCACCTGTGAAGGTAGTAGATAGTAATGCAAATGCACACAGCATTGTCACAAAATAATACAGTAGTACATAACATATTTACCTCCTGGGAAGTTGCATCCGATTCCAATGATAGCAATATCCTCGTCCATTTTAGCAATGATTATTTTCAAAGATCATTATATCTCTTTGCAAAAATTAAAAACATCTCTCAGCTCTGCTGGTCTCCTCATGGTTGTGGCCAGTATTCATCAGCTCCCAGTAACATCTAGGCATTTTTATAAAGCCTTTCACAACTGAAAACCAATGGGAAAGCACATTTCTTTCAACAAAGGGTCTTTAAATGTGCAATCCTTCCTCTTGTAACCAGTAATTGTGGTTTGAAACAAAACTCTGTAATTACAGACTTGGGTAAAGATGCAAACAATGATTGCAGTTTCCCTCACTGGACACAACAAAGCTATTGTCTTAAAGCTATTGGGGTGATTCTTTAATTCATGATTGGCTTTAATTGGCTTCCATTTAGAAACATGTAACAAATGATGAGAAAAAAGGACCTGAATGTGTGTAGACCACTAATTTGAAATAAGATAACCAATGACTATCTCAGCACACCTAACATGATACCTGCAATTTTCAGACTGAATGGTTTACTGCTAGTCTTTTATTCTGGGCCTCTGAAAAAGATCCAGGAAATTAAACCAAATTCATTTCAGTGTTCATTTCAATCTCAAACAAAATCCCAGCTTAACATTCTTACTTTCAGGAAACGACAAGGAAATAAGCTTTTTTTTCAACTTTATTTATAATCTTGCCATGTTCATTTCTGAGATAAATAAAAATAAACATGTATTTAACTTCAAAAGAAAGCACACTAATAATTTTTCAAACACATATAAACAGTGCAGTCACCTGAGCCATACACACACATGCAGACAACCAAAATGTGGCGGAGGATGGGGCAAGAGGCTTTTAGCAACCCCTGGAAGAGTATATTCAAATAAATAACTTGATGAATGGAATCAGGGGCTAGTAAGGTCCATTGGAAATATTAGGAAAAAATCTACAGCACTCAATTGTTCAGATACGCTTTTACAGATATATTTATTCTATATCTGTAGATGTTAAAATAATACTGACATTCTGAAGTCACATTCATAATTGGTTTGTGGTTTAGGGCTGCATGGACAAAAAGTGAACAATCTATACTTCTATGGTTACTGATAATGGGACAACCTGGTTTGCCATTTGCTTTCAAGCAAAGTGCACCATTTATGAGCTTCCTGTTTTTATCCATTCCACAAAATTACTTATAAACAAGTGCTTCAATCTGGTGACTGGGTAACAAATAATAGGATGAATAAATATATAATGAACATCATCCTCTTCCTGTTGTAGCTTTTTAAAACAAAGCAGAGAATTTACATCAATTGATTTGTAGCCATTACCTATTGGTTCAATGCTCAGGCATATGTACTTTTGCCATCCATTTACCTTCTCAAATTAATAGAAAATATAGCTAAGTGTTTGAAAGCCAACGTGTTGTCTAAAAATGAAAAATATTAAGAGAGAAGGCTAGAAAGTCGTTCAAAAGCCTTTGTTACAAACATTTATATTTACAAGTAAAGTAAGAATGTGCCTTGAAATGTCTCTGTTGATCCAAGACTTCATCATCTGGGATCCAGTGACTTTCCCTCCAGGATTATCTGGATTTCCTTTGCATTTAGAGTCTCGTAAGTTAGCAGGGCATCGGCCAGCAGCTTGTGTTCTTTGCTATAGGTCTTAAGTAGATTCTTTGCCCTTTCATACGAGTTCTGAAAAAGACAATTAGAAGATGAATTTACACAATCATCAGTCAAATATCACTTACAAACAAAAACTAAACACCTACCTGCAACAGCACCCTGACTTCCTGTTCTACAGCAGCCTGGGTCTCCGGGCTGTGGTTCGTCAGGTCACTGTAGGTCATGACCCCCAGCTGCTCAAAGCACAGACAGGTGAGTGAATTACAGTTACAGACACAATAGTAATGCACAAAGGCTTTTACACAAGTCGCTGATTACTACAGCATCCTAACGTTAGAGATGGGTGGATGTGAGTGTAGTTTAGACCCTGCATGTGCGCTGCTCATTTCTGGACGTGGAGTATGAACTGAGCGCCGGGGAAGGGATTAGGATGAAACGCAGATTTAAGTCTGGAATGTGAGCGCTTACACATCCCTAATGGCTTAAGCACGTGGATGTACTCAAATGGCTTCTCCAAGCAGCTATTTGCTTCATTTCTTTTTGAATATATTAAATATTTTCACTTAAAATACGATCCAAGTCAAATCCCTTTGACCTACAATATTAACTTGAAGTACCACCTGAGATTTTAAGTTAATAGTTCAGTAATTTACCAACACATTTGCATTTCCATGGTTCTTTGATGTCTGATAATTGACACATGACATGCAGGTAAACAAATTAATTATTTAATTAGTGAGTGTTTTTGTTTTTGATAAAAAAAAAAAGAATAAAAAATGATTTTTTACCTTGTCACTCATTCCAAACCGTGTCACCATCATCTGTGCTATTTTAGTGGCTCCATCAAAATCACTGGATGCACCTGTAGGAGGAACCAATAAAACATCATAATGTTGATATTTCAACGAATTCAAAGTAGCAGTGATCAGTTAAGGACACCTCTCACCTGTAGTGATGTGATCATTTCCAAACACCAGTTCCTCAGCAACCCTGCCGCCCATGCTGACGTCCATCTGAGCCAGAAGCTGGGCCCGTGTCTCACTCCAGCGATCATTCTCTGGCAGTAAGGATACCTGAGAGAGACCAAAGGAACAGAGGTGGCACAATGGGTTTATGATGTATAACCCTGGAGAGCAAAAGCTTTAATTTCATGCAGGGCTGGGGCTTTCTGCAAACTGTCAAATGTTTTTTTTTTCTTTTGTGAAATAAACTTCATGTAGATCTCAAGGCAGGTGAGCTAAGAGTTCAAAAGTTGTTTTTTATATGTGAAAATGTCATTCAAAATCTATCAAAACTGTTAAAGAATAAAATTTTCCTTTTTAGAAGCCCATAAGTGATTTCATCTTGTCTAAATTCTCAGTTACACTACACTACCCATAATCCAGCAGCAAAAATGTTTTTTATCTTCAAGTGAAATAATGTACTGTGTTTCAAGACTTGTGACTAGGAATGCATTAATATTAAAAATCTGTCTGAAATGCATAATAATTACTTTCAAGTTATTACTGATATCAAAATTCTATAGTATTTTGTTTAAATACATTTAAAATAAAGCTCCTGAAAAACTAGAAAAATATTTGTATATTCTTGTAACTTTCATTAATCTAATAAAATAACTTCTAAAATAAAGTAAAATAAATAATAATATCATTCAAGGCATGATACTTATTACATACAATTGCTAATTATTAAATATTTAATAAAGATTACATTTAAGTGTTAATAAATGATTTAATGATTTACTTTAAGTGACCATTATACACTATTTTGCCAAAAGTATTGGGTCACCCCCTTCTAATGAACATGTTTGACAAGATTGATTCAATCAGTGTGGAAGAACTTGACTGGTCTGCAGAAAGCCAAGTCCTGATCCCAGCTGAACACCTCTGGTGAGACTTTATATGCAGACCTTGAGCCAAAAACTCATCACCAAACACCAATGACTTGTATAGACACTATAAGGACAAAAGTGTTGGGACACCCCCTTCTTTAGAACAGAAAAAGGCACTAACAAAACTGTGGCAACAAAGATGGAAACGTAAAAATTGTATTTCACTGCTGGTTATACTCTGTATAATTGTGTATGTGACGAATAAAAATCTTGAATCTTGTCCAAACTGTTGCTATAAAATTAGAAGCACACAAGTCCCTAGAATATCATTATATGCTTAAACATTAAGATTTGTACTCATAGAAATTACTAAAGTAGCCAAACATGTTCATTAGAAGGGGGTGACCCAATACTTTTGGCAATATAGTGTATGATGGCAAATGCAATCTAAATGTAAAAATTTAAATGAGAAATGAGAATGCCAACTAAATATCCAACATTAACCTATACCAATAAATTAACACAAAACCTATCATATCGGCTAATGAGCTATATTGTAACAATATTTCACGCATCCAGATTTAGAAATTTGTATTAGTCAATCTGGGAAAAGTGCTTAATGGAACATAATGGAACATGATGGAACCAGCTACTCACATGACCAAGTGAAGGGCCACGTGGCATGATGGTAGCTTTGTTGATGGGCATTGCATCTTTGGTGTAATAAGCCACTATAGCGTGTCCAGACTCATGATAGGCTGTGATCATCTTATTTCTCTTGTCAATCTCCACACTCCGGCGCTCTGGGCCTGGACAGAGAGAAGAGAATGTCAGGAAAGAATCTCTTGATCAAAGCATTAATCCCCATCACATGTTGCAGAGACTAAGCTGTACGTCCCTACTGGCCTCACCCATCAGGATCTTATCCTTCGCAAACTCCAGCTCCTTCATGGTGACCAGGTCTTTCCCATCGGCTGCTGCTTTCAGAGCTGACTGGTTCACCAGGTTCTCCAGTTCGGCTCCAGAGAAACCCACTGTTCCCCTAGCAATGATCTCTGCATCAACAGCTACAAAACACACAAAAACAGATTATTTTACTGGACTGGCCTAACAAGAATATTTTTAAAACTTTTTTTTTTTCTAAATAATTCTTACCAGAATCCACTTTAATTTTTTTCAAATACCACTCCAGGATTTCTGTGCGTCCCTTCACATCTGGTCTTGGGACCGTGACCTGCATGTCAAACCGGCCTGGTCTCACCAGAGCACTGAAATACACATTATCATAAGAAGTTTATAGCTTTAGTTTATCACAAATATGGTATAACTTGAGAGTAAAGTGTTAACCGTCAAGAAGGAAACAGTAGAATCTACCTGCAATAAGTTTCATGTTAAAGCTAGAGTCAAACATTCTTAGTTAAAGATGAATACCAATGGGATTTATAGTTGTTGCTTTAACGCCTTTAAAGTATTTCTGAATATGTGAGCTGCTCTATGCAAATTATGGAACCCACTTGTAAGTCTATAAGCCTAAACCTAGAGTTTGCATTAAATTATAAATATACTTGCATGTAAAAACACTGAATTACAGGGATAGTTAACCAAAATTAAAATTGTCATGTAAATAAAATGTTCACCATATAAAGTGATAGTATCTCTTCACAATAGAGATAGCAGTTGACTTCTATGGATTCATTTTACTATGCATTTATAGCACTTTTGGATCTTCTAAGTTTTGGTTACAGTACCTGACTTCCAACTGAGGCAGAGAAATTTCTCAGGTTTCATAAATATCTCAATTTGAGTTTCAAAGAATATGGACATGAAGGTGAGTAAATGCTGACAGAATTTTCATTTTTGAGTGAACTATCCCTTTAACGGTGGCTGTAGAAACCTACTTGTCCAAAGCTTCAGCAAAATTGGTAGCTCCAATTACAATGACTCCTTCATTGGGTTTAAACCTGAAATCAACAAAATATTAAAATCAGACCTGTGCAATTTCTTTCAAAAAGAAGACATTAAATGTAATAAAAAGCGACTGACTTACCCATCCATCTCAGCGAGCAGCTGGTTGATGGTTTGTCGCGAGTATGGATGCATGGGAGACTCGATTCTCTTACCTCCTACACTGTCCAGTTCGTCAATAAATATTACACAGGGTGCACTAACTTTGGCTTCCTCTGTAAGAAAAAACAGTAAAGGAGCAATTTTATTAACAGCAGAAGCATTATGGGCAATACAAGACCGTTTTTCTTTAAAAGGCTTACTGAAAAGGTTTCTGATGCGACTCGCGCCGACTCCCACAAACATTTCGTCAAACTCTGACCCGGAGGCGTAGTAAAAGGGCACATCTGCTTCACCTGCAACAGCTCTAGCCAACAGGGTTTTTCCTGTTCCTGGAGGCCCCACAAGCAAGATACCTAAAATACACATCTAGTTTAGATATTTTACACAAACGAAAAACAAAAAACCTATTTCCATAATTAAATGAAGTAAAGAGTTTCACCTTTGGGAAGTTTACCACCGAGCACAGTGAATTTCTGGGGGTTTCGCAAAAATGCAACAACATCCTGAAGTTCGTTTTTGGCCTCCTCTACACCTTTCACATGTTCAAAGGTGACATTCTTCATCTGAATGGGGTCCACGGCTGAATCCAGACCAGAGGTGGTGCGGAAACGAACTATATATAGGTAAATAGATCAAATGAAAGCTTAATCATATTGCACTGTAATTATCTGCTCAGAACTCAAAGAGTCAAAAAACAACCAATAATTTCACACTACAGCAACAAATCCTTTCATACATTGTTTTTACATTATTACAAAAGCTGCAGAAGAAAAACAGCTAGAGTCAAATGCATGCTATCAGTCAATAGATTTTAGACAAGCAAATATAAGGAAATAATAAAATGGGAAACAAACCAGCGTCGGAAAATGACCCTTTACCCGAGAAGAGAGGGCTCCTGGACACACCATACAGACCCACCAGTAAGAGGACAAAAATAATCAGACGTGTCCTCTTTACAGAATCTGTTAGAAACAGCAATAATAAGAACGAAATTCTTGCAGCAAACATGGTTTTTACTATTTAACTAATGTTAGATAAGATGCTGTAAAAAGCATTACCTTGAGTCCTCTGCGTCAAAGCCTGAGCTTTCATGAAGCCCTCTGTGAAGCCCGTCTTGAAAGCATCCTGGTGAGATTCTGGCAAGTTATTCTGTTTCAGTAACTGTTCAAGATTCCCCATGTCTCGCTTTTCCTTCATAAGGAGGCCCTGAAGAGGATAGAGAAAAGGATTCAGAAAATACAAATAAAAGGCAAGGGAAAAATACAAGGTTAAGAACATTCATATATTTCTGTTGTATTTCTGAGACCAGACTTGCCTTAACAATTTTTTGTGTCATTTAAGCTTACTAACCTTCATAAAGGCTGGCGTGTAATTCTCTGCATCTACTGGACCTTCAAAACCAGACTGCTGATGTCTAGTCTTGGACCTCATTGTCTTGAAACCTCTGTTTTGGACCCATACTAAGCATAAACACAAAAAGACACACATCAAAATAAACCCACAATTTCATTTATAGACATAATGTAACAGCATGTAACCGAGTAAAAGCCCAGTTCACCAAAAAAATTATAAATCATAACAATAACTACATTAGCATCCAAACCAACTGAGAATAATGTTTCGATTAACATAAGTGAGCATTGCAGTTTTGTTGTCTTTCTTTAAATGTTCAAGCTCTTTAAAGCAGGATGGATTGTTTTCATTGTTCACCAGCAAGAAAAAAAAATATTCTAAACTGATTTCAACAACGTTTTATCTATGTTGTTTTCATTATAGTTGTGGTGTGAACTTCACTATTCCCATAGAATTATAACAATTATTAAAACTTCATAGTTAGAGTTATTGTTAAAAGTCCTTGTGAATGCCTCTTTAAATTTTAGTCACTTGTAGGTAAAGATTACATTGCAGATGATCTACGCAGGCTGCCTGGACGGGGCTGGAACTTTGCCTGCAAAACACCGGAGAGCCAAAAAGTCCCATGTGTTTGTGAGAGAACCCTATGTTAACAAGAACACATACAATTTAATTTATAGCAATCACTTTGATGAGAAAACAATGGGCCATTAGTGTCTGAATGACAAGAAAAAAAAACTTTTTAAGACTGAAAAGCTGTTGGGAATCTTGTTTGTGCATAAAACAGAATATTTCAACATCCTAATAAATATGTGTCGCATTTATCTACATGTGATCTAGCTTGCATAAAGTATTCAAGTACAGTAGGTTTGAAATGGTACGGTGTCATTCCCTGTGAAGCTGAACCAGCCTATATTTAATTCCTCAACAGCACAATGTTGATAAAGAAAGAAAGTTCTGTAAGGGAATAAAGCCACTAACATTTCACAGAGACAAGTATACTTCAAAACACGACATCACCTCATGTTGTGGGTAACCTCACCATATTTGTTTTGGCAGAAGGAGGGGGCAGAAATGTGAGACGTTCTCCATGCTGTTGAGTTTTGAGCAGCGCTGGAGATGGATTTCTCCTCTGGATCTATAGAAGGCAGCAGGTGCTCCAGAACATCATGTACATGACTGAACCTCAGCTCTGACAGACCCAGGTCCTTTAAGTTTACTTTAGGCTGTGAAAACAGGCCAGTTAGCATTTTTAGTACTGTATTTTAATTTAGTATTATTTTATATCATTTTGATATATATATATTATTAGAATATTTTTATATTTTCCATTTTTATTTTAGTTTTCATATTTTTGTTATATATATATATATATATATATTTATAGGTCTATATAGTTTTTATTATTTTCTTTTTTAAGTTTTAGTTATTTAAGGATATCAGGTTAAACTAAATAAAACTAAGAAATGTTGCACTGGCAACTAGCTCCAATAAAGTACTTTTTTTTTTTCAGTAATAAAACTGGTTTGCTTTTAGTTACTATAATAACCTAGTGTAAACAAGAACTCTAACATGCACATGATATAAAGCAGTGTGTGCTGTTGTAGTGACTGTCATACCTCACTGAGAAGTGGGTCAAGGTCTCTCTGCAGACTCTGCACTGATGTGGTTACGGCCGAGTTGGCTGAACTCTTCAGGTACTGGACCACATTGATCAGATGGGTCAAAGGCACCATTCCCTAAAAAAAGAGAACATTTTGGTCACATTGCATAACCTAGTGATGATCATATGATAAGCTCTCTATATGATTGTTAATAGAGTATGTTGATCACTTACTGAAACTTCCTTATCAAACAGCTGTTGTTATATAACAGCATGAAGGTAATATTACACAACAATGTCATCAGAAAACACAAAAATTAACTAAAAATACATGCATGTGGAACACCAGTATAGTATATGTTCAATCAACAATGAAGAAAAACTAAGAAGAATCTCAACAGATGAAATGAAGATGATGTAATCAGTTTAAAGAGTGACTGCAGCCAGAAATAGGATGTTGTTAAAATAAACTTTTAACAGTAAACGATATTAAATATCTAGATTACATTTATAAAATCAATGTTTGTCATTAAGAGTCTCATTGACACTGTTTAGTTTCTCGTTCTCGGTTACTATTACTGGCTAAAGCCACTAATTTATTCAATAAAAAGGCCTTTGAAATTAACAATTAACTTAAATGTCCTCATACCTGCGACTGAAAGGTTGTAGGAAGAGAAAACATTTTGGATGAGAGGTTTTCTCTAGCGCTGCTCTTCTGTTTTTAGGTTAATCTCACCGGTGTTATTGTTGTTAATCTCACCGGTGTTATTGTTGTTAATCTCACCGATGACTCTACCCTTTTCATTGTAAACCCGAAACACATCGTTGTTAAATTCACCGAATCAATCGCTATTACATATCTTCACTTCTTCGGCGGTGGTATAAATCAACAACCGTTGCCTTTAGTGCTTCCTGCTGGACAATAACGGTAAGGCGTGAAAAAATATTCTGTTCATGAACTATCATAAATTAATCACATAACAAGCCAATAAAATTTCAAACGTTAGAAAGATAAGAAAACGTCAATCAGTTTTGTTCAATTTCTTATTCAAATCAAACTAAACATTTAAAATGAAGCGAAAACAAGCACAAAGGAGGATATTATAATGGAAATATCACAGTAAAACAAGCCCAGTGTTTTCTCTTTGGAATATAATCTTTGTTATTTATATAATACACCATTTTTACATATTGTGATGATAACATACAATTATATTATAACCAAAATGATGTGTTGGAATCGTCTGAATTTAATCGTTAATTTATGAGCTAGAGATTAGTTAGCTTTACTTCCGGGTTATTTAAAGACCAAACAACCTCGTTAAATAACATTATGCTGTGAGAGGCATATTTTACTTTTTTTATTTTTTTCCTGTGCTCCATGCGCAAAACAATCAGTAAATCAGTCTAAATAAATATAATAAAATATAAAAGAATAAATAATTCACAATTTACGGCTTTTAAAAATTACTGTTTTTATTTCTTACTTATTATATATTAGTAATAAACAACAAGTAGGATTTTCTTTTGCTTTCTTATCTACAAATATATGATTCTAAATTAAATGCAGCTGGAAATGCCTCGTGCATGAAAGCACTTCCGCTGTGTCCCACATTAGTAGGAAGTTGCATCAGGCAGATTAAAAGCAGCCGCTCTGTGGTTTCTAGGCCGTGTTATAAAATAACGACAAATCTAAGCGTCTGCAAGCGGCACTGATCGCCTTAGTCTTTCATCTGTTAAAGTAAAAGCAGTAATATCGCATGTCCAATATACAGAACCTCCAGTCCTTCGGTAAGTTGCACGCATCGTGTGCGAGATAACAAGCGGAAATCATCTCGAGCGTTGTTCTGTGTGCTCATGAATGCATTAGTGCCAAAATATTGCTTAAATACAGTAAACGCAATGAGTAACTAGCATTTGTATTTAAACAAGGAAAAGTATGAGTGGAAACAGGTATCCTATTTATACTCCCTTGACTAAATATCGTTGCCTTTTAGTTAAACGTGTAAGATTGCTTTTAAAAGTTCTTATCCAGTAATCAAAAGTGTATGTTTGTGACCAGATTTTGTCACTTAGGTCCCACAGATGGGGAAATAACGTGCATGTGTATATTGGTGATCAACCATAATCTCATGTTGCTCATTATTTGATCTCATTGTGTGACTTTCAATTCATCTTCAGTCTTGAGCTCTTATTGCATATGTGAGATTCACTTCTTGTAACCAAGACTGTTTCATTGTTTCTCCGTAGATCCCTTTGCTGATGCAACTAAGGGTGACGACTTGCTCCCGGCTGGGACTGAGGATAAAATCCACATAAGGATTCAGCAACGGAACGGCCGCAAGACACTGACCACGGTGCAAGGCATCGCAGATGATTATGATAAAAAGAAACTTGTAAAAGCCTTTAAAAAGGTATTTTCTAGCTTCAGTTATTTGAAGACGTTTCTCCCAAAGTGCCATTTGATGTTGAGTAATATTGCATTTAACAGAAATTTGCCTGCAATGGTACGGTGATCGAGCACCCGGAGTATGGAGAGGTGATTCAGTTACAAGGGGACCAAAGGAAGAATATCTGTCAGTTTCTGATGGAGGTAAATCATATTACTAGTTGCAAGCGGTTTCTCTTTCCAAAGTATGTTTGAATTGGTTAATTTGATTGGTTTAAGCAGTTACTCATTTTCATCCTCTGTTTCGCAGATCAACATCGTAAAGGAGGAGCAGTTGAAGGTTCACGGATTTTAAAGTGCTGGCCCCTCCAGGGCTTTCTAAAGGACTGCACCAGCATGTAGCAATCCTAGTATATTCATGGCAGGGTTTTTGTGACCATATGCTAACGACACTGACAGCAGGGTAAAACTGTTTGTTTTTAGCAGTCATAATAATGACCTCAAGCGGACCACTAATTCCAGGCTGGTCTGAATTAGATACTGAATCTTTGTTGTGAACGTTTTATGATAGATGCACTCAATTGCACGATCTTTTTATCAAGGACAATAAAATTATGTGACTTTACACATTTGTCTTCTCTTCCTACATAAATGTTTATTGTAGCAAAGTATTATAAGACTTAACTTTCAGGACTGAATTATTTAAATCTAAATTGCACGAATGAAATGGGTGTTTGTGTATTCGTTCCACGTAGTTGGTATGTAGTCAAAGTCTTACGACTATCTTTCAGTATTGCAATAAAAATGAGCAATTAGATTCTAATGGCAGCTAAACAAAAACTTTTTAAAAATTAGCTTTTTTTTTTAAGCATTGGCTAGAGGTTTATGAAGGAAATGATCTTGAATGGATGTACTAATTTCCATTGTGGTGCACTATTCGGAGGAAGTTTATAATACTGATAATGTTTCTGGTTTGTAAACTGCTTTTGTTCACACTCTTGTAGTTTGGCTCGTTGTCAGGGCTGGAAATCCTTTCAGCTGTGGCCTAAGTCTGCAGTGTCCTGGCTGTCTGGCCAGGCTTAAACATGAGCGTAATCCTCTTTAAAGGGCATGGAATGGCAGTCATGACTGAGGGATGCCAATCTCATTGGCTGTGTGGGTATTTCGAACACTTTTTACTACAGCACGAAAGTCTGAAAAATAATTACTTGGGACTATTTGCAATGATTAAACCATTTAAATCTTCATATTTTGGGAGAACACAAGTACCTTTTAATACCTCAAATATAAAACACACGTGTGAAAAAGTAGTGTTGGACATTTTGTTTTAGCCCAGTAACTCAAATATTTTGCGAGAGTCAGTTGAATCATTCATCAAGCATTTTTCCTCTGTTTTAACTGCAAGGAGGTGACTTTTACCGATCTGTAGAAACAGTGAGAATAAGCCTAAATATAAAGTATAAAACTTAAAGTTATTTAAAATAGTTCTGCTGAAAAAACCCAAAATGGACACTATCACAACCCTGCGGGTCTATACTGGTAACTGGTCACCTTCTGTTGGTGGCTTGTTAAAACCAATAAATCCTAATGGATTATGTCCCAAAACACACTACAGAAAACCATTTTTAATGGTTAAAAGTTGGTGGTTTGTAATGGATATTTGCAGAGGAAACCATTAGAATTTTCTGTGATGGTTCTATTTTTTTTTTTGTTTTTTTCCCAACAGGGTCAATATTATAACAGCACAATTTTGTATGTGATCATCAGTCATTTTTACATATAACTTCTAAACCCCGTATCTCCTTGTTTGTGAATAAGATGTTATTTATCAAGCTATTAAACAGCAATAATAAGCCCAAACAAATTCTTATTTTTAAAAATGTGTCATTTTAATTGCATATGACCATAAGTCACTTTTACATACTCATAAAACCCTGCTTAGTCATGAAACTTGTTCATCGAATTTATTCACAAAGATATTTGATGTCTCGTTTTGATGTCAAAGGTTTTTGAGCCATTTTGCGGATGAAAGTGACTAAGAACATTCAATACAGCACAGAAACACTGGTAAACTGTTGAGAATCGATTCGTGAGCTAATCGCTGGTTTTGTGAACCGATTCGAACGAGTCATTCGACTCAAATAACGATTCACTCGCTATGCAGGGTAATCTGTTCATTTTTGCCAGAGTCCAGCTTGTAAAAACATTAAACAGTTTGTCAGGAATGAAGTGCTGAGTTTAGAGGCTGATGTCTGAATAAGACGGAAACAGACGGAGCACGTGTGGATGCCTGGGGCTGTCCACCGTCCTCTCTGCTCCACTCCATTACCTCCACCAGACAAACACACAGAGTTAATGATGGATGTCTCCTATTCATCAGCACACTCTTCCTGCTCTTAATGCTTTATTGTTTTCTCCCCCCCCCCCCCCACTCATTTTAACAATCGGTCCATTCATATCTGAACAATTGATCTCTATCACTTTTTAAGAGGCTTAAAAGCCATTTTACAGCTCGCTGAGTTTATGCGCTTATTGTGTGTTTAAATATGAAAAAGGAAAGGAATGGCTATGCATTCATATGTATTAATTCCACATGAGAGCTTGATGTTGGACAAAACTGTTAAATGCCCGTCTGGCAGTTAGCAGATTCCATTATTTTTGTTTGTGTTTAGCCAGAGGCCAGCCAGCTGCTATTGTTTTTGTGTGGTATTGCATTCCCGAGCATTCACCCCTCTCAGCTCACGTCTCTATAAGCAGTGATTCAGCTTCAGATTCTGTTTCACTGCGGGTTGATATTGGTAATAAATAATACTAGTGACACTGACCCCTACCTCCAGCTTTTTTCGAGTACAGCTGTCATATCTGACCAACAGGCCGAGAATTATGCATGCAACAGCCTCTCTGTGCAGCTTAGACATAATGAAAAAGAGAAAACTCATCAATGCAAAAAAAAAGAAAAAGTGTTCAGGTGATTTAGCTGGTGAGGAAACTGCTGTGACATTATCACCTGCTAAAGACTTTTTTCCAGCAGATTAACTGGACCAAAAATTTCTATATTCCCTTTGAGATATGGAAAATGAATTTATGAATTCTTAACATTCATAGTTGACGTTGTGGAGTTAAATGAAATATGCAATGAAGATCATAAAGCAAAATTAATTACAACCAGTATCAGACCAGAAACAGAACAATCAGTATTTCAAACATAATGTGCGATTTCATGGATTTTCACAGAATTTGAATACAAACACGTAAACAAGTATTAAAAGAAATGAGCAAATCACAGAAATTATTAACAAATTGTTTAATAATAATAACAATAATAATAAAACGTTTCATAAATTGCCTCAAAATCAACGTGACAACCTGCCCCAATCTGACATTTCTGAAAAATACCCTCGTCTTGAACATGGTTATTATCATTAACTATTAAAAAACACTTTTGTTAATTGAAGTAAAGTTGAAATGAAATAAAATATTAGATGAAAAAAAATTAAACAAGTGAAAATAACTGAAATAAGTTCAAGCACTAAAATTAACTAATTGGAAATTAATAAAAGGTCAAATTGAAACAAAAATGAATTATAAATAGTAATACTTAAAAATAAAAAAAGAATGAAAATGAGAAAGCTAAACATATGAAATAAAAGCTAATTTAAAAATATTATTAAAAACTATAATAAATATACTAAAATGGTCCACTGGTCCTGAGAACATGTCAAGTTTTCATTTGAAATCTGCCTTAATTATGTAGTCTATCCCTGATTTATTTTCACTTGTTCATCCAGCAACTATTACAAAATATATGCTGATATTTGGCATTTTTGTTTGGATGACAAAATTATTCTAATTTAAGTATTATAGTTGTTTAAAGCAAACATATAAAACTCCTTGTTCTAGTTACTTTAGCTAATTTAGCCAATTGCCTTACTGCTATCTGTGTGGACTCTTACTTTAGATTCACCATTCCTTATTCCTTTGAGAAAGAAAGAAAGAAAGAAAGAAAGAAAGAAAGAAAGAAAGAAATGCTCAGAGAAGAAAAGTTCCATTGTTTTCCCCCTGCTCTCCATGTGTCTCTTTGTGAGAGTGCTGTCTGTACAAATTAATCTATATGTCAGTACTTTTGAAACCAGCAGATGGCGATATATAATTGATATCGGTGTACACCTACCTTGCCAATTTATCACTTTTGATAGATTAAAAATCAAATATTAAAACTGTTTTCTGTGCACATCTTTAAGCAGATGCATCCTATATACAGATAACATATTCCGTTGAAAGCAAAGCACTGTAGGCCTCTATAAAAGTGTAATGAATGCTGACATAACATATGGTGTCAGTCCCTCAGAGCCCGAACACCCCCCTCTTTTCACTCTACACACTCAACCTCAAAACAGCAGCTCCTCAAAATGATGGCATTCATCCAGTTCTTCTGTTCTAGTCTTAGCTCAACCTTCATCAACGGAGCAGGTTGCCAGACACATCCGCCGCTTGCTTTCAGAGACACCTGAGTTTCTAGATTGTACCTTGTTCAGTGACCATGACGGGGTGCGGATCTGCATTTGTAATGTTTTGGGAAGGAGGTTTGGAGCCTAATAGCACTAAAATATCCCAATTAAAATAGGGAACAGGGGACTATGTGTTTTCATTGGCTCGTACTCACGGTGTCGGCATCTGCCAGGGAAACGGACGGTCTGGCGTCGCTACAATATGTTTCTCTGAGTGATCCATTTTTAGAGATGAGAAGGGAGTCGTTGAGAATGGCTGCGTACCATATGCACGCACAAAAGTTCACATTTACACTTTTTTAACATGCTCAGATATGTACAGGGTTAATTGGTGAGACACAACAAACTTGATCGTAATTACATCTTGTGGAATTTGTATGCTGGTTCCTCAGGGTTTTGTGGGTCATCGTGGACACCTCAGGTTTTTTGTTCATGGAGATAAGCTTTGTAAAGTCAGCCAGAGAGCATTAAACAGCTTTGACTGGAGGTAGTTAGAACTGGTAATGAAAGTAACGCTCTGGGCCTCATAGTAAACAATAGCAACGTTCCAAAACCTAGCGAGCTTCCTACCTAGACAGCTCTAGGCGTCACAGGCTTGGTCCCGACATGAAGGCAGTTTGAAACAGTAGGCAGAATACTAATTATTACCATCTAAGATATTCCAGCCAAAATTTAAGACAGAATTACATGCATTTTCTATCTATCTATAAAAATTTAAAAAACAAAAACATGACAAAATTACTAAAACTTTAAATTTTAAACAGAATATATATATATATATATATATATATATATATATATATATATATATATATATATATATATATATATACATATATATATATATATATATATATATATATATAGTTTCTCTATAATAATAAATATATATCCTAGAACAGGTGGTATAGAAACAAAAAATGATTAAGAATAACATAGTCAACTATCATTATAAACAATATATTACTGCAAATCTAATAAAAAATGACCATTTCACCCAATATTTGAATATGCTATGTGTTTTATGCAGTGAGGATATATTTTGTAGGCCATCCAGAACTTAGCATCAACCAGGTTCCCTCAACATTAAACTAACATCATTTTCCATACATAGGCTTTTAGAATATTGTAGAAAATAAGCTCTGCGACCAACAAAACACATTTTGTGCATCATGATCAGTTTTGAAGCCTAAGTACAATCATCAGAAGTAAAAAACTCAACTATATAAGCTCAGGCTATAAATTATAACTACTGGGTCACATGACTTCAATGTCACCACCATTAAACTTTCAACAACTATTTCAAACTTTTTTTTTTTTTTTTTTACTTTTCCCTGAAAGTTTAAATTAGAATAGTTTGCAAGTTTACAATGAGACTGTGAAAGCAGACTGGCGAGTACATTATTTTACCTGTTCAATGTCCCGGACAGCTCCTATTTGTCCCATTTAGCCGCTTGTTAGCAACTGCCTATTTCAAGACAAGCTTTAGAAAACACAAGTGATATTGCCTAATGGTGCTAAAATGCTACGTAAGTTTGGCCTACAAAAATACAACATCCCTTCAGCACTCTATTAGAGATTTCTTTGTTAGCTTAGCAACATGCCAACATTTGCATGATTGTGGTGATTTTGTAAACAACAATGTATTTACTCACCCTCATGTCATTCCAAACTCGTTTGCTGTTCTGTTTTTTGAAAAGAAATACACAAAACACAAAAGAAAACACAAAAGAAGATGCAGCTTTTTCATACAAAGGTCATAGTGACTATGTCTGTCAAACACAAAAATATTGTACATATGCCTATATTCCTAGTCTTCTGAAGCCCCACAGTAGTTTAGTGTGAGATACAAACTAAACATTTAGGACTTTACTGTAAGCAGTAGGCAGTAATTAAGTACCTCACAAGATTTTGAAACAGAGCTTATTAAATATATAAGTGCATGAAAAACCAAATTTAAGGACCTTACATCACAAAATCTGTGCATCAATGTCAAGTTTTCATGTTATGCAACGGGTATCTGTAAGCTTTCATGTGCTTCCACAATCTGTGCATCCTCCACATGCTCCATACATGAGGAATGTGCATGTGTCTCTACTTGTTTTTGGCCAGTTGCTGCAGTATGTGTTGGCCGGTCTGTTGCAGTATGGAAGCGTGTTTCGAGACAAGAGAAGATGACGACCCCCTACAGAGAAGCCTAGCTGCTCGCTGCATTTCTGAGAGATTTCAAGTGATTTACAGCCTCCTGTCGCACACAGACAGACAGCTTGACAGATACACACACACACACACACACACACACACACACACGCACACACACACACACAGACAGTCAGACAGGCTCGTAACATGCAGACAGACATACAGACAGGATTGAATACTAGCCGCCTGCCTTCGACTGAGGACATACATACATGATTGTTTTACATAATGGCACTTGAAAAGGTGACACTTGGCTTGCTGTTGTAGGGAGGGGAAGGTGTTCTGAAAAGTACTTCTTTAGATTACTTAATTTTTTAGAATTATATTATGTTTTTTATGGACTTTGGAAAGGGTGGCAAAAACTTCATTATCCAAAACTGAATCCCTCACACACACACATACACAAAAAGTCAAATCAAAACCTAATTATCCACAGGTGTTTACCTGTTTTATTTTGATTTACGCATTACATTGTGCTGTTTTTTAGAGTTAAAGAAAATGTCCATAAATTAAACAGCAGTCGTTACCAGTACCTTTTCCTTTTCTTTATGCATTTTTGTCTTGCAGTCCATATGAATGCATAAAAAATGTATCATTTAATTAGATCTGAACAAAACTCACTCGTATTTTCATGCAAATTCCCTGATGAAGACATTACCTCCATAGAGGCAGAACACAGGCTACTGTAAATACCCTAATTGACTAAACAAACATTTGTCTTGATCAAACAGTCTTAATGTAACAACATATTCCCGCTTCCTCTATTCTAATGAGCAGCGCTCATTTCAAACAGCAATTCTATTAGAACTTAAAATATCATTAAGCAAATGTAATGAATGCATTTTGTTGAATGTATTTATTATGTATTATTTCACCACAACTGTTTCAAAAACTTAATTAAAAATCATAATTAAGCTTGTGTGTTTTGTCAAATTCAAGTGTAATTCTTTAACCCAAAAACCCCCTTTGAATGGCTCACTATGCTCCTTATGTTTATATTACATGCAAATGAATAAACAGAAAAATGTCTAAAATTCAACATGATTGAGATTTTTGGTTTGCTTTGACATTTACTTTTTCCCAAAAGGCAGGATACAAAATCCTTCCTTTCTCACATTTTCTGTTCCATCGTCTTATTTTAATCTTCCATTCTCATTCCAACACTGTCAAACTTTTAAAAAGTGGACCAAAGTGCTTTTAAATAGCATGGAGCATGACTAATGAGAGAAACATGTTAAAATCATTGCAAAAAAGTCCTTGGAAGACAAATGAATTTTCAGCAGAATAATTAACTTAATTAACAAATTTGCATGCATATTCATCAAGCTATTGAAGTCTCTCCAGCCCGGCTTGATGAACGTTGCCGTAATAACCATCTCATTTACATTCTACCATCTACTGCTATTTAGAGATGAAAATGAAAAATAAAAGAAGTGACACATTTCTGAATGCACACGCACACAGGATCGTCTGGTGGGTGGTTTCACAGAACCGCAGCCCACGCTTGCTCTATCGTGTTGAGGTATCGCTGTAATGAGCTCCAGAGGAAGGCTCTGTGTGTGTGTGTGTCGCCTGCCCTCGGCCCCATCTTCTCTCTCCTGGGCATTGTGTTGGCAGCCGTCCCTGACTCGCAGTTCTCTGGGGCTGGCAGACTGTGCTACCCGCTGTCTCTGCAGGGCAATCTTAACAGGCAGCAAGGTGTAACAGCACAGACTGCCGCACAAGGCCCAAGGATACCATCGCAACCCAGCCCACCTCAAACACACATGCTCATCCAAGCAGGCATCAGTGCTTTAATTGTAGCTGCATTTTTCGACATTATTCAATCATCTTTTTTGCCACTTTTATTCACAATATTATATGAATTTACATTTAAAATTATGCATTTGGCAGGTGCTTTTTTCAACGTGACTTAATTTAACCTATGACCTTGGAGTTGCTAGCGTCATGCTCTACTGTTTGAGCTACAGGAAATGAGATTTTAAAAAATGGAGGGAAAGGTGGGAACAGAAATTCAGTAAGAGAAAGTGTTGCAAGTCAGATTCAACCTCATCCAAGCAGGCATCAGTGCTGTAATTAGTTGCATTATTCTGTTTTATTCAGGCATCTTATTTTTTGCCAATTCATTCACAGTATTATATAACTTTACATATACATTGCTTTAATCCAAGATAGAGCCTGCACATTATCAGTTCATGCATTCCCTGGGATTTGAACCCATGACCTTGGTGCTACAAGTGCCATGCTCTACTGTTTGAGCTACAATGCAGTTAAGAAAAAATGGCAAATGGATTGCAAACAGGAAAAGATAAAGAGAAAAATAGGGAACAGGAATTCAGGATTCGAACCCATGACCTTGATGTTGCTAGCTTCATGCTCTACTGTTTGAGCTACAGGAACACAAATAAGATATAAATAACAAAAAATGGAGGGAAAGGTGGGAACAGAAACTCAGCAAAAGAAAGTTTTTTCAAGTAGGCATCAGTGAATTAATTGTAGTTGCATAATTCTGCTTTATCCAAGCATCTTATTTTTATTATTTTGGCAATTTATTTATTTTTTTCTTTTTAAATTATGCATTTGGTGGATGCTTTTATCCAAAGCTACTTTTATTGTCTTCAAGATTTACACTTTATCAGTTCATGCATTCCCTGGGAATCGAACCCTTGACCAACATAAATTTGCAACATAGTGTTTCAGTTCAGCTTCAATTTCAAACACACACGCTTATCCAAGCCAGCATCAGTGCATTAATTGTTACTGCATTTTGATGCATTATCCAAGCATATTTATTTTTCTTTTGCCACTTTTATTCACAGTACTATATGAATTTACACTTGCATTTGGCAGATGCATTTATCCAACACACAACATGCATATAAGTTCATGCATTACCATAGGCATCAACCCCATGATTTTGGAAATTTTGCTTGTATCTTCTGTTTGAACTCCAGACATGCATATAGGAAAGAAAATGGCAAATTGGAAAAATGGAGGGGAACAGAAATTCAGCAAAAGAAAGTGTTGCAAGTCAGATTCAAAATGAGTATCAGATCACATACAGTTGTGGTCAGAATTATTGGAACCCTTGGTAAATATGATCAAAGAAGACTGTGAAAATTAACCTGCTTTGTTAATCCTTTTGATCTTTTATTAAAAAAATTCACAAAAAGCTAACCTTTTATTGGATAATAAGAACTTAAAATGGGGGGGGGGGGGGTATCATTATGAAATAAATGTTTTTCTCAAACACACGTTGGACACAATTATTGGCACCCCTAGAAATTCTTAAGAGTAAAATATCTCTGAAGTATACTCCCATTCATATTCACAATTTTGAGCACTCTAGGGTGATTATGAACATGAAATTATCCAGCCATGGCTTCCTGTTTCACAGAAATATAAATAGGAGGGAAAACAAAGCCCAAATTCCCTTAATCATCCATCACAATGAGAAAAAACAAAGAATATATTTCTGATGTGCAGCAAAAGATAATTGAGCTTCACAAATTAGTGAAGTGGCTTTAAGAAAAGAGCTAGAGCAGTGAAAATCCCCATTTTCACCATCAGGGCAATAATTAAGAATTTCCAATCAACAGAAAATGTAATGAAACTGCCTGGAAGAGGACGTGTGTCTATATCGTCCTAATGCACGGTGAGAAGGAGCGTTTGAGTGGCTAAAGACTCTTCAAGGATCACAGCTGGAGAATTGCAGAAAATAGTTGAGTCTCGGGGTCAGAAAACCTTAAAAAAAAATTGTCAACAGCCCCTACATCACCACATGTTGTTTGGGAGGATTTCAAGAAAAATTCTCCTCACTCATCCAAAAACAATCTCCAGCATATTCAGTTATCAGACAGGACTGGCACTTCAAATGGGACTGGCTTCTATGGTCAGATGAAACTAAAAAATGAGCTTTTTAGCAGCAAACACTCAAGATGGGTTTGGTGAACACAGGGATAAAAAGTACCCCATGTGTACAATGAAATATACTGCTGTATTTGTGATGTTGTGGGCCTATATTTCTGCTGGAGGTCCTGGACATCTTGTTTAGACACATGGCATCATGGATTCTATCAAATACCAACAGATAAAAAATCAATAAGTGACTGATTCTATTAGAAATCTTATAATGGGCCATGTTTGGATCTTCCAACCGTACAATAATCCAAACACAAACCTCAAAAACAACACAAAAATGGGTCACTGAGCACAAAACCAAGCTTCTGCTGGCCATTCCAGTCCTCTGACCTGAACTCTGTAGAAAATGAGTGAGGTGAACTGAAGAGAAGAAGCACCAACATGGAGCTGGGAATCTAAAGGATCTGGAGTGATTCTGGATGAAGGAATGGTTTCTGATCTCTTGTCAGGTGTTCTCTAACCTCATCAGGCATTATAGGAGAAGATTTAGAGCTGTTAAACTGACAAATGGATGTTTCAAAAAGTATTGAATAAAAAGGTGTCGTTAATTGTGACCAATGTGTATCAGAGAAAAACATTCATTTCATAATGATATTTCCCCCCATTTTAAATTCTTATTATCCAATGAAAGGTTAGCTTTTTGTGAATTTTTTTAATAAAAGATCAAAAGGATTAACAAAGCAGGTTAATTTTCACAGTCTTCTTTGATCATATTTACCAAGGGTTCCAATAATTCTGACCACAACTGTACACTAGCCACAATGCCACGGCTCCAGTTGAAGTATTTAATTGAAAGTTACATAGAACAGTAAAAACTGCAATTCATCAGCTGCATTTTCTATGTGATTTTTTGGGAGTATTTTTCTATAATTCAGTCACCTTCAGGTAATTTTAAACCTGTATGCTGTTATTTACATTCACTCATTTGGCAAATGCTTTTATCCAAAATGCCATTACATTACATTGCATTAACACTGTCAAGGTCATGGGTTCGATTCCCAGGGAATGCATGTATGGCTGTTAGTGTCATGCGCTTCTGATCGAGGTACAGGAAGGATTTTTCTCCATGGATTTTTTAAACCCCAAAATATGTCTAAAGGCAGCATATTTATATGCATGCAGAAGCATATAATTAATGTACATGTTATATGTCCAACATTTATGTTGCTTTTATAATATTTTTTTGTCATTTTTGGAACTCTAAAGATCAGCATGATGAGCTCCATCTTTATGTGTATTCCAAATAAAAAAATAACAGCACACGTATTTTATGCATCATGAGGGTGATTAAATAATGACAGAAATTTCATTTTTTGGGAAAACTATTCCTTTAAGTGTGCATGTGTTGAGCATACAACAATGCCAATTTATGAATTTATGGGTGTGGATGACAGTTTTTATATAAAATTGCTAGAAAATGCTTCAAACAAATGTTCAGATTGCAGAAAACATAAGTTTTATTGGTTTATTTAATTATTTTTTGTCATTTTAAATTTAAGAGAGTGTGTTTTTTTTTTGCATATGGAACAATTAGGTAGTGACAGCAATTCACAGACATGTTTGAGAGGTTCATTAGAATTGTTCTGAAACAGAGAAATCACCCAAAGGCCTAACCTGATCACCAATCTTATGACGGTTTCAACTGAACGTAACATATGCTTGACATATTCTAGAGGGCTATGTTTCAAACAGCAGCATATCCCTAAAGATTCATTCATCAGATTTATAGAGTAGTGGATCAAAAACAGGGAGATGAGTATTGTGTTAATGCACGTCACTTTTCGCGGTTAGTGACATTTTTATTAAGTTTCATGAAATGTGATGAGACAGTCAAAGGGGGGTTTTGTAAATGTGGATAATTTGCACATTTGTGCATTTGTGCATTTGCAGGTTTGTGCAAAAACTCTCCTAAAAGATTATTTTGAATGAACAATCATAAAAGATACGCAAGGGATTTTCTCTACAAACATCAGCTATTTGTTCAGCTTTTGTATATTATAAAAGGCTAGGATGTTTCTGCTTATACTGTGTCTGAACCTTGTTGTTCAGAGATGTTTGAACTGATAGATCTCTCTCGAGGGCATCTCTCAAGGTTTATATTTATATCTATGATTGTGTTTTGCATGTTTTTTGAGGGATATTCAGACATGAGTGCTTAAGGTGCTTTACCCTCATTATCATGTCTGTGACTTGTCAAAAAGGTTGACACCTGAAGGCAATGATGGAACGAATATTTGTGGCAAAATTGTCTTTCAGAACTGTACACCATGCTGATTCCTCCCTCCAGTGGAGCTGCACAGCTCAGGAAGTGTTTGATGGTGATATAGATGGAGAAAGTTCTGAAGAAAGTCCCAAATTCACAGAGGGATTTGATTACCTCTATCCATTATCCACACAGTGAGTGATGGAGTCGCTAACCATCTGTCATCTGATTCATTTGCATCATCAACACCTGCCTGCCTGTTTATCGCTCACCATATTTTTTTTATAATCCTCTCACACTTTTTTGCCACTTTGATGGAATCTGAAAATGTTTTGTTAAAACAGAAATGAAAGCACCTTTGCTTAAAGCTATGCTTCACTTTATTACGCTGAGGCGAAGCTGTTTTCATATCGCTGGCTCGAAATGGCACAATAAGGCAAAGAGAAATGTGCGCTTGATTCATGATGCTTTGGCAGCAGAAGTCATGAATCACTCATGCTTGCAAAAAAATGCCATTTCTATTGTGACGATAATACATCATATTGCTCTATTTGGAGTAAAACTGTCGTTTAGTTTGTTTGTGCTGATCAAAGTGTTTTGTATGGGTCATGCTGACTGAAGCAAGCAAAATATGAAATATTTGTCATCTTACGTGACTAAGAACATATGAATCTAAAATTCAGTTTAAAAGATATTTTCATATCTGTAACTGACATAACACAGATAATTTTATATATCTTTGATACTTAAATTTTACTGTACATATGATCTGTAGTTTTCATATTATAGAAGATTATTAGAACAGTAGCCTTTATTCACACACACACACACACACACACACACACACACACGCACACACACACACACACACACACACACACACACACACACACACACACACACATGTTGGTTTTTGTGGTTTATGGGGACTCTCCATAGGCGTAATGGTTGTTATACTGAACAAACTGTGTGTGCGATTGCCCTACACCAACCCTACACCTAAACTTAGCCCTCACAGGAGACTTTGTGCATTTTTAGATAAAAAAAAAAAACACCATTTAGTATGTTTTTTAAGCCTTTTGAATTACGGGGACATAGGCAGTGTCCTCATAAACCACCTTCATATTGTAATACCTCTGTCATACCCATGTCATTATACAAATTTGTGTCCTCATAAACCACATAAACATGCACGCACACACACACACACACACACACACACACACACACACACACACACATTAATTAAATTAATTAAAATATACTCTCTCTGATAATGTTGTACACATGGTAGTGTTTCAGAACACTTACCTACATCTCACTGCTGGTTATACTCTGTATAATTGTGCATGTGACAAATAAAAACTCTTGAATCTCTTGAATAAAATACACAGGTAACTTGTTTTTTAAAACTTGTTTTTTGTTTTCAAAAAATGACCCCGGACCATATGAATAATTTGTTCATTATTCAAGGTACAGTACTGATCGCTCTGCATATTTTTGGTTCACTAGAAAGAACCGACCAATATAGGACTCATTTATGCCTATTCAGGAGGAACCATACTAGTGGTCAGTTTTATGTTTGTTTTTCGCATACCTTTCGCTTGAACTCAACAGAAAGACGGGTTTGCCACGTTATTTTTTGTTGCATTACATTCAGTACAGATGGACAACTTATTTAGAAACTGATGTAAAACATGACTTCTTTTGCAGCGGGGAACTGTGCAAATACATTTTTATGCATCAATCTAAGGATCTATAGCCTATTGGGAGCATTCAAATAAAAGCTTTGGCCTACCTTGCCATGCAATGTCCAATGGAATCTTGGGAAATGTAGTCCACTGGAAACAGATAGGCTTTGTGGCATATGAGATTGGACCACTTATTTTGATTTTAATGAAAACCCCAAAACCTTTAAGCATTTAATTTAGAACTAATATGAAATCTTTAGAAAATTCTACTGCAAGATTGAAAACCTGTGTGTTTTTTGGTTTAATTTGGTAAGTATCTAGAAGTGGGGCCGCACTGCCGCCTTTGTGGGAACAAAAAAGGAGAGATTTTTGCATGAAATCGTCTTCACCATTAACTGCGGTGATAATTTATGGCACTGAATCTGGTGCCAAGAGACCATTTGGTCCTTGTGTCTGTGTCTGTGCCATTTTACAAAGACACACAGTCACACATACACACACACACACACACACACATACGCATTTTTTCTCAGTTACTTATGTTTTTTCTCTTTTACTTTTGATAAAGGATATTTTCCTCATGTTTTTTTAGTTTGAAACAAGAATTGAAATAACTGAATTGAGACTGGAATGGTCTCAAAATTGATTTACAAAGTAATACATTTTAACAGTGTCTGTTTCCAGCCTTGAAAACCAACAGCTCACACTGATCTTATAACTCCCAGAATAAAATAAGTCACAGGACAACATTTTGGACAAGTTTATGAAATAAAATATGAAATAAATAGCAGCTGAGATGAACCTGTCAGACCTGTATCTCAAAAAATAAAAAATCACTAAAGCATTCTGATCCATATAAAATGAGGTTTTCAATTGATCTTCGTGTCGGAATGTGTGCTGAGGGTGCAGGCAAAGACATTTATCAGAAATAGTCATTAACTTTCCTTTAGTCTAGATTTAACATGGAATACAAATGACTTTACTGTCCAACATTCGGGTTTAATGGCTGCTAAATGTGCCTGTGATTAGCCAACATCGACTTCAGACAAACTTCATGTAATTTGTCCAAATGGGAATAGTTCATACATTTTTAATATTAGGTTTTGAAATTCACATTAACTACCAACTAGATTGATGAGCTCTAGGGCCTCTTGATGTCACGCTCTCTGCCAACTAGTTGAAAATCAGCTTTAGATGAAATTCAAATAGCTTTTCAGCCATTGACGGTCAGGCTGAATGTAAAAGTGATTCGTACCCGAAAAATCCCAGCACAAAGCGAGTGAGAAAACGCCAATTCCAGACCTGTGAGTCTCTATTAGTTTAAGTTAAGATTGTGGGTCAAATGTAAGGGCCGTATAATAACAGAGAGATCAAGTACCCCGGGACCCTTATACTGAAAACACAATCGTGTCCCGTGCCAGGATCCGAACACACCGTGCCAAGTCTAGAAATAGGGGCGTTCATCTCAGCCAGGACGGGTGCCAAACTGACACCAATCTAATATGCAAATGAGTTGCTGGCTGACGATGTGGTTGCTTCTGTGGGGAGGATCACCTGCACCTCCTCTCGCAGGACATGGTTTTCAAAGGGGTTTATCTCCTTAAACCCTCTAATTAAAATGAGAAATCCCTAAGCCACCAGCACTTGCGCGAAAAAAGAAAAGAAAGAAAGATTATTAGGAAAATTCTGTGTCCCACACCATCTGCGACCCGGGACTTGTGGAGATTTTTTGGGAACGAGACTGAGAGAGGGAGCAGGAGAGGGACTAACGTATGACAACACCCTTTCTCCACCCGTTAGAGAGGCGTTGAACAGATAAATCAACATTGCACCAGCTCTACATTGTTCATTCCTAATTACCGTTATTATTAACAAGCAATTCATTCCAGAAACTGTCTCTGAGGCTCTCAGGTGTGAGTTACCGAAAGCTACTGAGTGAAAGCTACTTCATTAACAACTATAATCAAACAACCTCCCTCTGAAGCACGCCGGCAGAGATCTCAACATCTGTAATGCATGTTTAGCATGAGCTCGGAAACGTGGGCTGCGTCCGAATTCCTACACTTTTAATAGCGTGTATTAAATTTGAGAGCTTCTCAATGGTTAATGAAGTATATTGTAGGTGTGTATTATAAATACACTTCTGGAACATCTATAACGCTATCTGTTACACATTCCCATTTATTTAAATTGCATGCAGCCCTGGAAATACACAATTTGAAATCTGCCACCTTTGCACTCAATTTTGCTGAAGGTTGTTTTTTAACCAGTCACCTGATATGTGCATGCCATGTGACTCTGAAGCCATTGTGACAAAGCTGACTGGCTGATGGCACCAAAATAGTTATATAAGAACATATTTTGAATAATTTTGGTAACCAAGAGGTTTTGGGTTCCATTGACTTCCAATGTATGAATAAAAAATACTATTGAAGTCAATGGAACCCAAAACTGTTTGGTTACCAAAATTCTTCAAAATATGTTGTTTTTGTGTTCAACAGAAGAAAGAAATACCAATTTGGAATGACATGAGTGTGAGTACATAAAGAAAATAAATAAAAATAAATTCATTTTTGTTTGGACAGTCTTGTTTATGAGTATCCTGAGCTGTGACTTGAGAGGAAAAGTCCACTGCATGCTTTAAGATCCCTAAAAAAACTGGTAAAGCAAATACCATAATATTATATAAGATGCTTTTTGCTGCCATATGATGTAGTTGGAGCATTGTCCAGCTGGGGCTGATGGAACAATGCTAACAACATCCAGGCAGCACCCAAGTATGCATACTTTCCTTCTATATAGTAGGTGAAAAACAGTATATGAAAAGAGTAATATGTCGAAATTCACAGTACCGTCTGAACAATTTAAGTTCCAAAAGAAGGTTCTCACACTAATGCCAGAAAAAAATTTAATACATTTGGTTCCCCAAATAACCTTTTAGTGAAGAGTTCATAAAATTATTTTTTTTTTCTTTAATGTGAAGAACTTTTTAATAATAAAGAAACTTCTGTGTAATGTAAACCATCAATGTCAATAAAGAACCATTATTTCTAAGAGTGTATTTATAAAACAGCACAAAGTAAGTACTTATTCAAAATAAGTACCTACTCAGAGAGTATATAACGAGGTCATAATGGCAGGTTGGCATGACCTCTGACCTCTGAAAACAATTTATTCGGGTTTGTTTAACAAGTCCTTGACTAAGGTCACTATGCCTTAATATATGAGTGAGTTGATAAAGCTGAGTTGAGTGATGATATTTGAAAAATATAGGCTATTTTATATTATGGGCCTTGTCACTAGTAATGCACATTTGCATAGCATTTTTGTTTAGTTAAAAATCGTCTTTTTTACCTTTTTCATAGCCTAACCTAATCATATAATCGTATTTTAATATAATTCATGTTCATGTCATATTTGTTGTAAATCTATATTAACAGTAGCCTATATGTTGGCCAGAACAGGTGTTTCACAAATTGGTTTGTGTTTCATAATTATTTTAATATTAAAATTCTACAGGCTAGTCTACTCTAAAGTGTATTTTATATTTGACATTTTATATTGTTAGAGTTCTAGGAATGAAATATGTAGGCTAAACGAATTTAAATAGGCTTACTGGATACAGGGACTGGCTAAAATAAGGCCTGCATCTTCTCTGTCAGTAAACAGATTAGTTACGTTTTTACCTAAAAGTAAATAACGCTCTAAAACGTCGACAGAAAGCGTGTGGTGAGAACTTTCCAGAAGCATAGAGAAGTGTTGCTGCTCATTTTTCAGCTGTTCGTTCCTGACAGCTTTGTCTCTGGGGTAGCATATGTTCTGCCTCTCTCTGAGTTGTGTGAAATATCGCCACTGTGGGGTTTTTCTGACACCTCAACATCCCCACAGCAGATCGAGAGTCTCATCGCACACGATCTGTGATTGTGCAGGTTGATTTTTTGCACCTGTCAACAGCATTAGGTGTTTTAGGACAACGTGATGATTAATTGGATATTAACGGAGATTACTGGTCTATTTTTTTCTTTGAAAGCGTGAAAAGGAATCAATTAGGCCTACACTCCACAGAAGATGCCATAGAAGAACCTTTTTGTCTAAATGGTTCCATAAAGAACCTTTAACATCTGAAGAACCTTTCTGATTCACAAAAGGTTCTTTGTGGTGAAAGAAGGTTCTTCAGATTATAAGAAGGTAAGAAATAGATGGTTCTTTAAAGAACCTTTGAGTGAATAGTTCTTTGTGGAACCAAAAATGGTTCTTCTGTGGCATCGCTTGAAGAACCTTTTAAAGCACCTTTATTTTTAAGAGTATACTACGAGAAAAGAGAAGTCTTGTGAGATCTTATGAAGCTGTTTTGTCAAAACTGTCAGACTATTTTGTGCATTTTATCCTAAACAATTCACACTCCAAACTCATAACCACAGTTTGAACTACAAGACTGCACCCTGAATTATTAAAAAATATATATCTATCTATCGTAAACTATTCGTTTTATGGCTTTTAAACCCATTTCTTTGTAACCTACGTATTATGAATGCTGTCACTCTGGTTTATCGGGGATGACAATGCACATTCGCGGGGGAATAGCTGTTTTTGGGCTCCTGATGCCGCAGTCTGTCGCTGTTTGGCCCGCGTCCAGCTCGGAGACAGGAGAGACTCCAAGCCAGACAACCTTTACTCCCCTAAACCCAGTCCTGAATAACATCTCAAGAACGTCTCATTTTACAATTAACCTTGACCAACGCGTCGCATGAGCCTGTAAAGTAATGCACGAGATGGATTTGCCGATTTTGGCGACTTCATGAATTAAATTCCTTTGTCCTCTTTTGATAACCAGATGATCTCTCTGCTTTTCTGTAGACAGTTATGATCTCTGTAATAGTGATTGTAGCAGATAGGCCTATATGTTTTTAGACTTTAAATTTATTGATCTATATATTAAAGCGTTCAATAGCCTTTTTGCAATTATCCAAATGCGTCATTGCATTAAATGTTGTTTTCGTTTTTTCTAGCGGCACACACGCACATATATATATATATATATATATATATATATATATATATATATATATATATATATATATATATATATATATATTTTTTTTTTTTTTTTTAATTTGATTTTGGAGAGTGCCATGTATTCCGAACAGTGTTTTCAACACAGAACTGTATTCAATTCAACTTTATTTTACTGTACAAAACAGCTCGACAGTGTACAAAGACCAGTTTCAGTGCATTCAGTAATTTTTTGCACACACACACACACACACACACACAAAATACCGTTTGGTGATAAAAATCAGAATGCACGAATCCACCACTGCAGACGTCCATGACATTGCATAAATGATGCGTGACAAATATATTAAGGCAGGTTTTCCCGTGACATGAGTTCACTAAACAGCACACAGACCTTTCCATTAGAGATTTACATGCTTCAAATGCATTTGCTTACAGTGATTGTTCCGAGATTGTACGCAGTGTCACAATATATCGACGACTTTACATTTGAGAAAATACGGAATTGTCAAACAATCTGTTGCATAATTACATCATCGTGTTGTGATATTCCTTTATCATACTTTTAAATATGATGCGCATAGACAAATGTGAGATATTTGAAATATTTGAAAATTAAGAGGGTGCTTAAAACTCGATTTTCCACATTTATAAAGTTAAATTGCACAACTTGAAATCAATGAAACAAATGAATAATATACCGTCATTTTTTCGTTTTTTTCAGAATTACATCCATTTAAATATATCATCTTCTATAGGAAAACAAATCGATTCCATAATTGCCTCTTCGTGGTGGTCTTTAACATATTATTACTATTGTATAATAATAATAATAATAATAATAATAATAATAATAGGCAATTTTTGAATCAATTTTAACCAACATTTAAATAGTGCACTGTGTAATACATCACGAAACTTTCGTAAATGATGAGGAAATTTTGATTCAAAGGAAATAAATACAATTCATGTTCTTACGTTTTTATGTTACGTCTCTTAAACGAATAAACGCATTTATGCTTTACAAAATGATGAGCAATTAATTCTTTATAACACCAATATTTTAAACTTTGTGCGAACATTGTTTAGACAAATTAAGTGGATAATAAATGGCCAGATCGAGAATTATAGACGTGTGTATTGCATAGCACCCTTAGCAATTATTGCTCTCCTATTTTACTGAATTTTCATCGCTAATATTCAAATGACCTTATAATTAAAATATGCCTTTTGGAGCAAGAGTCCTTATACTGACAGATTTTAGATCTATAAATACTCACACAGGCCATCAAATTAAAAAGAAACGAGAAACTCTGCGTAAAACACATTGTTTTTGTTTGTGGATTGTTTTTCCATCAGACCACATATTTTGTCTAATAATTTTAAAATCATAATTAGGAACACTAAGCACGTTTTCCATTTAATTAAAAAGGATAAATAATAACACATCCAATGGCTTAAAACCAAAAACAGAGATGGACTTTATAAATAATACATGTGCGATTAAATGTCCTGCATTTTTCAGTCCTTTTCACTCACGTTTGACTTTCTCTCATTAATTATGAAAAGTGTTTAATTCGTCTTGCACCGGGTAAAACTGGCCGCGGAGGTGAATGTCATATGGGAAGTGGAGATCCGAGGAGCCTCTCGCGGTCTGGCTGATGGAGGAGCGCGGCGGCACGGCGCAATAGCGCGTTCCGTAGTGGCAGCTCTTGCCGTATTCGACCGGCTCTTCGTGCTTGAGGGAAAAGATCCCGTTAAAGTTAATAGGCGGGCTTAAGGGGCCGTCGAACTGAGGGCTTCCGCATTCCGGCGAGACGCTTTCGTAGAAAGACTCATAGGAGCTGCAGTAGTTGAACGGCCTGAAGGGTTTGACCGCATCTACCGAGGGTCCAGAGGGCGTCACCACACCCGGACTGTGGTAGGTCGTGTACACGGATTCGTACGGCGACCTGCCGGAGAAAGACGCCTCGCTGTTGATCTGATCCGTGATGAAGTTCCTGGCGTTGAGCTGCAGGCATCCGGCCACTAAGTTGGTGGTGGGCTGCGAGAGCCCTTTGCACAGGGTCTGAACGAAGGTCAAGAGGTCAGGCCTCTTCCCAGTGCTCAGGATCTCAGAAAGTGCCCAGATGTAGTTCTTGGCCAGCCGCAGGGTTTCGATTTTCGACAGTTTCTGGGTTTTGGAGTAGCAGGGCACCACCTTGCGCAGGCTGTCCAGGGCGTTGTTCAGACCGTGCATTCGGTTCCTCTCCCTGGTGTTGGCCTCCATGCGCCTCATCTTGACCCGGTCCACCCTGGCTTTGGTCATTTTCTTTTTCCGAGGCCCTCTCCTCCGAGGTAGACCGTTCTCATCCTGTTCGTCCTCCCGTTCGTCCTCATCCTTCTCCGAATCCTCGTCCTCAATCGTGTGGGAGAGCATCTCCTCCTTTTTAAATGGCTCTTGTTTGGTGACCTTCATTTCACCCACGCAGTCCCGTGGAAAGTTTGCCCCGAATTGTGTCTCCATTATGACAGGATCCTCAAACGGAAGAGTCAGCATTGTGCTCTAACTGGGGATGATGAGAAGATAATAGATCTTCTGAATCAATCAGCAGCGATTTAAAAACAACCTATACATGGTGCTCAATAAATACACTCTCACAGGTACAAAAGCTGTCACTGGGGCGGTACCCTTTCACTAAAATGTACCTTAAAAGGTACTAATATGCACCCGTTAGGGGTAAACATGATACAAAGGTGTACCTTTTGAAAAGATACCAGCATGGTGACAGCATTTGTACCTTTTTTCTGAGCGTATGCAATGGTGTATTAACGTAACAATTACAGACAGAATTCCAGAAGATATTGATTCTCTAATCAAATCACAAAAATGTAGCTGCAACTGACATTGCAACAGAAATGAATCAGTAAACTTGTTTTCATGTGTGAAATTGCATCACATTCGTGCATTTACAAAACATAAGGCTTTAAAATCAGACACAGTCATGCAGCACAGATGTCGATCCTTACCCTCGAACGATCCAGTTTACCTGGATTATGATGGTGTCAGATGACAATTTTCATATTTCCTATTTTCAACTTTTTTTTCCGCGTGGTGTTTTAGCAGGTGAACAGCTCGTGCGTTTTTCTCACCTCCCCACTGTTCTCCTTGTCTCGCGCTAAGAGAAATGACACTGATGCCAACTGCCAGAGCTGGTACCCATGCCATCTGCCGCTGACGTCACGTGGCATGGGTTGGTCACATGACCGGGTCCCGGGGGACCTGTATTCCTCCCCTGATCATCTGGCGTGTGCCTCGAGCTGCGTACCACTGCAAAACCACAAAGCAGCCTCAATAAAGGACCGAGTACCAGCATTCAACATTAGAATCTGATGCCGTGGATGAACAGGAATGCTGTGAGACGTCAGGGAATTACATTTCTTAGTCTTTGCTGATAGAAATGAAGAAATTGGGATTTGATTTTCATGCATGAGCAGACTAAATCTAAATAGACACAAAATAGATTCTTATTTATATCAGGTATATTGTGTAAATGTAAAAAAAAATGGTCAGTGCTGGTGAATGACAGCAGGAACTGGATGATTGATGGCTCTTGTTTGCCTGGTCAGTCTCCTCAAGGGCGTTTGCCAAATGACTGATCCTACTGTCTGTCATCATGAAAGCATTTTTTATGTGACAGTCAAAACATAAATTTAGATAAAGTTTAGATGAATTGACTCTCTGACATTTAATAAATGTGCCCAGTCAACACGGATTCTGAGATTTTAAACAGTTTTTTTCTTCTACATATGAAAATAAGTCTGGGTTTTTGTTTACACTCTCTCACACATGCACACACTCACACCATCCCTCCCCACCTTCCTCACACACAGTCATCCGCACTCACACCCCTCTGTAGTATGTGAGTGAATCTAACGAAAACATGTCCAGGTCACATTTCAAGTTATACTGTGCATGAAGAAAATACTACCTATTTTAAGAGCTTTATTTTATTGTTATTTTTTTGGATTATATAATTGGATTATATATATAATTGAATATATCAAATGTTTGGAGATTGTTAAACCAAATACTAAAAAGGATTTATTTATTTTAAAGAAAATAAATTTAAATATTACCACAATTTAAAATTGTTTTCTATTTTAGTATATTTTGAATTGTAATTTTATGTGATGATATTATTATCAATGTTGAAAACAGTTGTGCTGCTTAATATTGACACAGTGACACATTTTATTCAGGATTTAAGGAGTTTTTCAGGAAAGATCAAAAGAAAAACATTTAATTGAAATGATTGTTATCTTATAAATGTCTTTATTGTGACTGTTAAACAGTTCAGTGCACCTTTGCTGACTAAGAGTGTTAAATCTCTCTCTCTCTCTCCCTCTCTCTCTATATATAAGTACTCATAGGTACGGCACACACGCATGCGCGCACACACACACACACACACACACACACACAAACACACACACACACTGTGTGTGTGTATTTATATATATATATATATATATATATATATATATATATATACATATATATTGTCAGCAATAATGCATCTTTGCTGAATAAAAGTATTCAAGTAAAAAAAAACTATTTAAACAAAACAAAAACTCTTACTGACCCCAAATTTTAAACTATATATTAGAATTTTCTATAAATGTTTTAGCAATAAGATTTTTATTTTTTTTGCATTATATTAATGAGAACCTTGATTGTCATCAAAATGTGCTTAATTGTCAAATAATGTCAAATATGTAAGCTTTTCCTTCATTCAAGATACAATTTATTTTTTTATATTTTAATTTTAGGGTCATACTGAACATATTTGTGACCGGTTTATTGTGAGATTCACCCATGCCCAAAAGCACAAAAAGCAAAGGATTGGCCATCTCTGGCATGTGGCTGTTTCTTGTAGCAGTAATTGTCCAGCGCTTTGGCTCCTCCCACATGAAGACCTGACACTCATGCATTCCATTATCAGTGAAAGCTCCTGCTGCTATTGAACCTGTGCCTGGCCTACTAGCTCTCTCTCACATGCACACACATTTATAATTCAAATCAGAAGCTCTTTAAATGCCCCCAAGTGCATTTATCCCTCTCAGAAGAATGCCACAAAAGCTTAACGCCACATAAATGACACACAACACCTTTCTGTCCCTGTTTAAGATTAATTGGCTCTTTAACCTGATGTTGACAGATTTTAGTGGTCCTGTTAGCAGCAAGTCACCTATCAGACACGGTTAGTCATGAGTGATCTTGGTAAAAATGTCTGCTGTATTCTTCATTGGGACGGCCAGGTTGATCTGCACTTATCAGCTCAACAAAAACATAATGAACACAGCATACAAATGCAGTTTGCTGACAGCGATGGCTCAGTCACGCATGATTGGCGGGTACCCTTGGATGTTTGTGTTTAGAAACACACACACACAGTCCCCTTCTGTCCCCCTCCAAAAATGCCTCAGCTGGTGACGAGCTTTCCGGTTCAGCACACACACCAACATCTGATGAGTCAAACTTCCCCATTTCAGACTAATCACTTGACTGCACTAATTGCAAATGCAAATATGCAAATCCATATTAATTAATTACTCTGTTAATTAGTTCTCTGGTCTTTTTGGGCAATAAATCATTGTGCTGCAGAAAGGAAAGGGGGCAGGCCCATCCCACATAAAAAATTTAGCACACACACTCGAAGAAGGACAGGGCGAAAGGACCTGTAACATTATAAAAGAGCAAAAACCATAAAAAAACGACAACACAAAAGCAATGGCTGGGCCAGACACATGCTCTCCTGACAGACTCTTGCTCCCCTGACAGACCCTGCTTTATACCCTGCAGACTCACAGTGGAGGACTGGCCCCTTCTCATGTGGAACATTCGGCTGACAAGAGCTGTCTGCCAGTGATTTCATTATCACATTATCAGCTTTTAAGGACAGTGTGATGCCAGGAACAGGCAGCAAAAGAAGGCATGAATGTTCACACGTCAATTGGCATGCACACACACACACACACACACACACACACACACACTCAAGTAGTAAGATCAGTAGCTCTGCTAAAGATGGTCTTTTGAGAGTTCTAGACGTCTGTTGATGATGGGTCTTGAAGCTAATCTTGAGTACAAAGATTTGATGACAAAGAAAAAACAAAATATTGCCATCAATAAAAATTCATTTAAAATAAAAAATATATGCCATTTTCATTTAAAAATGTAATGAAATATGCTAAAATATTTTAAATATAATCAAACAGGGTTGACACACAAAGATACCCGTGTGTACGGCAGCCACAGTGTTAATGGTTTGACAGTATGGCATATGCATAATTCATAATTCAGATTTTAAAAATGAATAACATCAATTTCTCAGAGGAGAAGGACGGCTGCATGCAGAAGGAACTGTTGCTTAAAATGGCACCTTTTTGTGAATTGTACAAAAATATTTATAGAATGATTTCTGTAGGCCCATCTAAAACAACTGGAAATATGTTATAAAAACAATTGCAACAGCGTACAACTATACATTTTTATAAACGTATTTACAAAATATAATGAACATATTTATGTATTTTATTATTGTCATGTAATGGTTAAAGTGCTATGTAATTATTTTTATTTAGTTAACGCTAATGTGTAATGGTTTATTAAGGAGTACATTAGAAATCTGTCTTCCAAAACGTGTTTTACCTTACCTCGACTTGCTGTGGTAATGATTTAAATTTTAGAGCTGTCGGGACGGATACAGTGCTTCCGTCACTCGTCATGTCCGTAAGTAAAGAAAAGAAGTCCCGGCTACTATTGCTTATAGGTGATAACATGTCCTGCGTCCCAATGTGCATACTATCCACCTTATCTGCCATAAATAGTATTGAAAATTACTACTATCACATAGAATTTAGGATGGATAGTATGCACATTGTGACATTGTGTAAAGGGGCCATAAATTAGGCTACACAGCTTTAGTTGTTGTAACCTAATATTATAAATGTAATAAAACAGTTAATTATACATATCTAAATAGATTTCTTCATTGAACTTCAAGTGCATCAGTAGTTTCAAAGTTCTCATTTCCCTTTTCTCATTAGAATTACTGTTACATGCAACCGCATACAAGCCAAAACAAAATATGCCTTTGATGTAAAATATGAACTTGTGCCATGCTTGAAAACAAAGACTTGATTTCCCCCTGTGATTTGCATGAAGAAATGATCTGCTCAGTGCCGCTGATCCACACTGTTAAGTGATTTTAATTTCACTCTTGTACCTAGCCAATGCTATAGTCCAGGGACTAGTGGGAGCGGATGGGGGAAGTGTGTGTGTGTGAGTGTGTTAGGATGCATCATGCCAGAAATGTTGATGTGACTGTGATTTATGTCGGAGTCATGCCAAGTATGTCCATCAGGGTGAACGTTCTCCGAACGCTGTGTGTGTCTGTGACTCTGTGGCAAAACGATTGCGCAAATCTGATCTGGTAGGAAGGTGGATGTGGTATATCTGGCACGAGTGAAATCTTTGGCATGGGTTAAATGGGTCGTACCCTCTCTTTTGGCCCTGTGGAGGCACACATTGGACTGGTGCTGTCCTTTACAGTCTCCTGCAGTCCCTTGCGCTTGTTGCCCAGTCCAGATTAGGTTCTTCTGGCATGACTCATGCTGGACTTCTTCCTAAACCGTCTGGCATCTGCTCACGAAGCAACCCTGAATGTGGCGATGTTAGGGCCATATTTGGCTCCTCATGAGACCAGAATGTGTTTTTGTCCGGATCTAAATAAAATAAAAGATCCATTTTGTGATGTATTCAATAAAAATAGCATCTGAAAAGAGTAAATGTATTTATTAATGTACATTTTTCCTGAGAAATAAGCATTAGTTGTTCAAAATTAGCTTGAAGCATCTTCAAACAAAAATGCAGGGCACAGCCTTGATGTTTACTAGACTTGATCTGCTCTCTAATAGTTGTTCTTACACAAACGTTGCTGGAATGTTATGGAAATGTTATGCATTAGTGTGCCCCAGCTGCTTTTTTGCATGTCATTTCATCATTTGCCATCAGCGGCCTCTCCGGGCTTGTCTGATCATCTGCCCTGACGCAATGAGAGGCACTACAACAAATATTGTTTTGGAAATCGGCCTGTTTTGTCTTTTATTGTGGCTTATCCTTCACTTCTACTCGGAGAAAAAGCATCTCAGAAGTTGAAATTCACTTCTGAAAGCGCTCATGTACATTATTTTTTGAGTCTTTAGCAGCTAATACGAGTCTAACAGTGTATTCGAGATGTTAATGATCCATGGCAGTAAGAAAAGATGACAGAAACGACTAAAAACAGTTGTTTTTCTAGAAAAGATTTGAAATGCTATACTTCTTTTACTCTACAAATCAGAAACAGACTGCGCGCTCATTAAAACATGCATGGGTATCTGCGAAGACACATACAAACACTTAGAGGTGTGATTCCACACAAGCACACACAATTTTATACAGAAATGTTCCATTTACCGCAACTTGGATATTGTTCCTCTAGTGCCAAAACCCATCTGGCTGTACTCATTTTTATTTTGATGTAACCCCAGTCGCTACCAGCACAAGGATCCTCACGCTGGAGCCGTTTTGGACAGCCTGCTGGACGGTTCACCCTCAGGAACGGGCCTAAATGTCCTTGGTTTCAGCAGGCAGCTGTCCCCACTTAGGCCTTAATTTAATCTCCACTCTCCGACCCTCTGAGGCTCCTGTGAATGTTCTGGAAAACAGAATCTGGCAACCTGGACGCTCGCTCTCATTCAAACACACTCGCTCTCTGAAGCGAGCCACCAGATGAAGATATCTGGTAGGTTTGTTTGCTTACATTGGGGCCTTGCTATAATTGTCAGTCCTGTGTCTTGTTTTCCCCTCCTCTCGTGTCACTATTTGACCTTCCTCGTTCCTGTGATCATTAGTTAATTAGTCCCGAGCCCCGTTTGATTAGTCCTCACCGTGCACCGAGAGGGATCTGACAATAATGTGATGATATGTTTATCTTCAGTTTGTAATATCTACATTTTCCATAAACGCTGATATAACGATTACGTAACAATGCCATTGTCGTCGTTCTGCGTTTTTTCTTGCCTCCTCTGATATGATGGCCTGCTCTTATTTTCAGGAAATCTGAAGGCCCCATCTGGTCAGCCTGGTGGGGTTTGGATTAGTCATGGTCTGGACCCTGTGACCAACCGACAGCCTAGTGAGGGTCTGCGCAACCCACCCACAGACAGCCTGTAATGAGCTCCATCCAAAACGAGCACAAACACACAAAGTCACAGTCAAAAGCACTATCGCCTTGCTGCCAAGACCTGAGACAGTGGGACTTAAACCCACACGAGACGGACGGAGTTTACACATATAAAATCTGTAACTAATTGTTAATATGACATTTTCATCCAAGAATATTCAAAATTCCCTCTCAAGATTGAAGTCAGAACAATGATCTCTTCTAAAAGCTGCCTTCATAGACAGTGTACAAAGGTAGGTTTACATAACAGCTCATCTAGGCTACTAAGATGCCTTCATCCGTTTCGATTTTGTTTGGCTAAAAAACTGGCTAAAAAATGACTGAAAACAAATAATTATTAATTTCCTACTTTTATTGGCTCCTTCAAACACAATTTTATTACATTTTAATTTAATATTTATTTATGCATAAAAACATTCTTATTTACAAATTAATGCAAATAATATATATATATATATATATATATGTATATATATATATATATATATATATATATATATATATATATATATATATATATATATATATATATATATATATATATATATATTTAAATAACACTAAAATTGTAATATTTTAAAATTAATTTGATTTAAATGGCATTTTTACAAAAACAGATGTTTACTTACAAATGAATTTAAATAAAATATTGATGTTATTTAAATATTATTTTAATATTAATTTTATTTAATTAGCAGTGCATTTGTATTCCTTCAGACAATATTATTACATTTTATTCATTTATATTATATTTATTCTTTATTTACAAAAACAAATGTTCACTTACAAATTAATTTCAATAAAATATTTATTTTATTAAAAACACTAATATTGAATAATAATGAATTTGCTTCAAATGTATTTATAAAATTCAAAAAATGACATACAAATGAATTAAAATATATTTTTTAAAATCGTACGACAATTCTAGTGAGAAATATTTACAAATTATTTAAATACATTAGATGTCTAATGAGAAATAGGCATTGCAGTCACTAATTATTTGTGTGGCTGTCTCTAAAGCTCACTTTAATTAGTTTTAAAGCATTAGACAGGATCTGAAATTTTCCTTATGCTACAACACTGTCTGGACTTGGACCCAGACACAGCTAACATAAACTCTCTTTGAACAATACTCCACAATATTCTTTGTTCTAAAGCTTTCTACTAACAATAACACTCTACATTCGTATCTTGTAGCCAGATCTTGGTGTGGAAGCCGGAGTAATTGTAACAGATGTTGAATGATTAAATTAGCAGTTGCAGGCTGCTCAAATATTCATGTAGCGTTGAGAACGTACCATTACGAAGAAAACCCATCGAATACTACTTGATTATTCTATGCTTTTGTTTCCTTCACATAAGGCACAAATCTCCAGGAGATATTCTAGGTGAAGATGTCTGACTGTTTTGTTCCTAGGGCACTCGTGTGGGAGAAAGAGATAAAGTGCTAATACAGCCATTTAAAACCTTTTCCAGTGCTGTACCGCTGTGATAACAACATTTTATTCAGCTCTGAGGTTCATGAAAGTTTAAGAAACAGACTCTAAGTGATGTCATGGGAAGCATCACTCGATGAAGTGAAGGGGGGAACTGCTCTTGTGCCCTGGAGCGAGACACTTCGCACCCCTCTGCTCCAGATGTGCTCAGCGCCTGCCCCTTAAAGCCCTCTCACAATGTGCAAAGTCTGCATGGAAATTCACTCAAGGACTCGCACAAATAAGATCCCTAAACAGTAAATAAAACAAATTAGAGTATAAGATTTATCATTTTTATTAGCCCTATTAAGAACTTATGTCTCAGATCATTAGGTGACCCCAAAAACTATTTTTTTACACCTAAGGCACATGCAAAAATTAAGGAATGTCAGTGCATTCGATATTAAATATTGACCAAAGTGGCATTTATTGTTTGTGCATAGTTCTCTATATAGATAAAGACCTAAAATATTGTGAAACTCTGGTTGTCAAACGTTATTGGATCATGTTCATATTTAATGTGATTAACTACACCTGGTTACTTTGCTAGAACACCTGTGTAAACTCGAGAAGACTTCATACATCTGCTAAGAAATAACCAAAACACAAGCATTAAAAGCTACTGAGCCTTCTTGTGCAACATTTCTTTTCAGAAATGCACATTTAAAAATAGCAAAATATGACAAAATATATTCTGATAACAGTCAATTCTAAATTCTAATTTCTATTCTAAAATCTAAAAGTGATTGGGTTGCTTTGACTAAACATTCAAACAAACTGTGTTCTGCCAAACATGCATAATGCAGTCCAATCCGTGCCAGTCACCTACCTAGTTGTTTGTGAATAGTTTACTGGTCCTTAGTGTGCACAGAATATTAATTCACACAGAGAAATGATCTAGTTTCCACCTTTTATCCTGGGGAAAAACTGCCGCACATTTTTATAGCTTAATTATGCGTGGTGGCATTCATTATTGAGGATGGAGGCATCAGTTTATGTAGTTTTCAATGTATTTCAGTTACACCTTTAGTGACATCTAGTGATTCAAAAACAGAACTGCAGTCAAATCAACTTGGTTTAACACACATCACAGTAGTCTACGTTTGAAGTTTGAAAGACAACGCTAAATATATAGTCATCATAACAATAATGATAATACATTTTGAATGTGACTAAAGTGTCTAAATATTTTTATATGCACACAACATGCAAAGAACAGTAAACAACGTAGGCTACAATATTTAAATTTTCTCTAGAATATGTATAATATATATATATATATATATATATATATATATATATATGTATTAGGCTATAAAATTTTTTTTGTATATAGCTTGTATTGTTTAAAAACGTATTGTCTCACTCGTGATTTAGGCTAGGTTTAATGGCGTTATTGTGAAATGGCACAAAACTTCCTTCTAACAGGTTAGGCAACAAATATCATGTTTCTGCACGCAGACAGAGCTCAATTCCTCTTTCAGTCTTGCGCGTGTTAATATTCATCTGGATTAAAGCAGAGGCACAGCGCGTTCACACATCGGCTTTGTGCTTCTGGTTGTTTTCTATGCACTTTATTTGCATACGCGTTCATCTTTTTCCCTGTATGTGGACCAAATTAGTTTGTGTTTCTGTTTTTAGCCGAGGTTGATATAGCGATAAGGAACTTTAAAGCAGGCTTGCTGTGGCAGGTGCTCTGGATGTGCTACTCGGCTCAAGTGCAGGTGAGTCTTAAATAGTATTCGCTGATCATTTGGTTGTTTAAAATCGGTATTAGTTTCATCGTAAGCTAATATTCTCCCTAGTTTTAGTGGTTCATTTGTGTCGTGCAGATAGTTTATTGGCTGTGTCTTTAACTTAGGTGTTATTTATTTATTCGTCTTACATATTTATTACGAGCAACATGGATTGCAGTGGTTTAAATCGTTGTTTTTGTTTATAATATATAGTATTATGGTTAGTAGATTTGTTTGTGTGTGTGAAAAATCGTGCATTTAGCCTATTCACATAAGTTTGCTTGTGGAGACTTTTCTCATAACGTCTGATATTTATGATTATATAATCCCATAATTATTGGGGTGCCCGATCCTGTTCCTCTCTGATAAAAAACTCACCTGAACCTGAGACTTCAGGAACTTTTGATAATGACAGACAAGTGTGTTGGAGCAGGACAGCTATCCAGCAATAGACATCTTTTATACTGAAAGGGAAAGTAAAATTAACATTAAAATAAAATATAAAAATTCTGTTAATTATATTAATCAACGTTTTCTCTTATTTTGTCTTTTGTTTCTAAAATATACAATAACTACACTGTAAAAAAAAAAAAAAAAAGTTGAGCAAACTTAAAAAAAAAAAAGGTTTAAGGCAACCAGCTTCAGCAGATTTTTGAGTTTTCTCAACTTGTTGTTTTACGTTTATACAACAAGAAGTTGAGAAAACTCAAAAATCTGCTGAAGCTGCTTGCCTTAAACTTTTTTTTTTTTTAAAGTTTGCTCAACTTTTTTTTCCGCAGTGTACGTTTGGTCAAAACAAGTGTTAATTATATATATATTTTTTTATTTTATTTGTAGGCACAATCACTTTCACTTTTTGTAACCTTTTAAATTAATAGTTTTGTATACTCCTGTTTATATTCTTTTTGTGCCTTTTTTAGTGTACATCTCGCATTTAAGGGCCCTTAAACTACAAATATATTTTGACGTATTCAACAGATAACTGAAAAACTGTTGATTTATTCACCTTGAACAAAACAAGTATTCTGTCTTAAAATATGTGTGGTTATTTCAGGCATTCTCATATACCACATAAATCTGCGACACTGTTAGATCAACTGACATCAGATTTGATATGTTGTCATAATGCGCAATGGATTAGGAAAATATTGCAGTGCACAGAGACAAACAAATATTTAGAAAAGTAGGCCAAGTTTTGTGTTTGTGTTTTAGTCTTTAGCCCAGTTGTACCATAGATAAATTAAATAATGTAGTATGAATGAAAAAGCATCTACATAAAGGATATACCACAAATATTAAATATTTTTCATATATATTTTGCATATCAATGCATTTTCATATACATTGTGCAAACCTTTGTGTTTTTTCTGACTGTCATCATTTGGGAATTAATAAATACACATATTTGTATCTTTTAGTGATTGACCAGAGAAGATGAGCTGATGATGAGGTGTTTGCTCACTACCTTGGTTGATTTTTGAATGGGTTGAATCTCATGACCACAGCCATGTCTAGCAGTAAATCTGCCGCCAGAAGAGCACTTCTACAGGCCTCCAGGGCTAGGTGGAACAGGACGGATAACTTTGATATTGTTCCTATTATCAATTCGGACACAAGTGAGTAACTGATATATATGCCATAATGTTTTGCTGTTTCATAGAAGTGCAGAGCTGAGATTTAGTGTTTGATATTTGAGATGTTCCAGGGAACTGGGAAATTTTATTATGGTAATCGGTGTTAGTCAGTGTTGGTCAAATTCTATGGATCATCCCCAGAAATCCTGCTCACTTCACAGAATATGCAAAGCAGTGCAGCAAACGCCCATGTATGAAGCTCAATGGCTCATCCAGACCTCAAAATAATTTTTCGTTTTTGAAGTATACTGAACATATAAGAAGCAGGGTGAATGTTGTAACAACTGGCCATCCTTTATTTTGAACAGGAAAGTGTGATGAAGACAATGTAGAGCGCTGGCTTACGACAATCTCCAAGTAAGTTGAATCTCACAAGTGTTCATGCCTCTTTCATTGAGGGATAAACCTTTCTCAAAAGGTTTCAGCTGCTCTATTGTGCAGTATGCAATAATTTGCATTTCTTCCCAGATTATACTCTTCTAAACATTTCCGCTATGGTCACTAATATAATTTGACTTCCTTGTTTAAGGGACGATACGAAACCAGAGGTTGTCTTGGAAACGTCAGGTAAGTTTACGTGTCTCATTTGCACAAAAAAAAAAGAAAAAAAAGAAAGAAAGCTAAACTGAGTTTATGAGATTGGCATGGAGTATATGATTACATGTATTACTTTATGTACACATTTTAAAGTAATAATAAGTAAGAATATAGAATAAAATATTATATTTGTATTTATTATTATAATGTATTACAAAAAATATCATATTTTTATTATATCACAATAAAATGATTCAGAAGCTAAGGGATAAAATGCAACATTGGAGAGTATTTTGGTGTATATTTCATGCTTTATAGTTGCTGTATATTTCAATTCACTAGACTGTTTGATAAATATTGACCCTGGACCACAAAACCAGTCATAATGGTCAATTTTTTGAAATTGAGATTTATACATCATCTGAAAGTTTTAAGTTTTGATATATTTACAGTAGGAAATTTACTAAATGTATTCACGGAACATGATCTTTACTTAATATCCTAATCATTTTTGGCATAAAAGAAAAATAAATCATTTTGACCCATACAATGTATTTTTGACTATAGCTACAAACATACCCCAGCGACTTAAGACTGGTTTTGTGCTCCATGTGATCGGCTCAATGCATATGCAGTGATCTTGTGAATGGCTATTTCACCCTGGAGCTCTGTGTATATGTTGTGTTGGATATGTCATTAACATACTGATATGATTCACAATGAGTCAATTCGTCATTTCTCTGTGATGTTTGACAGTGTGCTGGTTTATGCCATTATAACAGGGTTAGCAGGTCAGCTGACCTACTGACCCGAGGGCATGACTTATTGCCTCTGAATTTCACACTTTTAAATACTGTATTGTAAAACATATTGCTTTGTTTTCAGTGAAGCCTATAAGAAGAAACGAGAGTGGAGAAGATGATCTGGCACTGGGAGTGGAAGGTAAACATTCTCAGTTTTGTATTGCTTGGTTCAGTTTAACCAAATACCCATCTGAAACAAGAGATATGAGTGAGGTGAGTGAGGTTGGTTGGCATCAAGGTTTGAGCTATTCTTTATTAAAGTATTGAGCATACAGTGGCATATGGAGTCTGTGTTTTAGAATACATTGACTGAAGTTTTTCAGAGGGACTGTGCTAACCCTGGATTTTAAACATGACAAACCTCTCCATGCCTTCTAACACAAACACTGGCAGAAAGTGAGACAGTCCAGTCCCTGCTGTCTCCTGCTTCAGGGCACGCCAGTCTGAGATGCGTCATGGCATATTTGTGGAAGCTTCACCTGCTACTGCATGGTTTCCAGGTGCAAAGAAAAGATAAGGAGTAGATAAAGCAGAAAAAGATGTGCATCTTAACATGATTTACCCAAGTACTACATGTTCCTGGATCAACATCCATGTAGGTCCAGGAAGAAAACAAACAACCTGGGCCCATATTCATAAAGATTCTAAGAATCCTCTCAGAAAACTCTTAATTTAGCTTAAAAACTTTTACGTAGGAGTCTTAGCTTAAGAGCGATTCGGGACCGATCTGAGAGCAACTCTGAGTAATATGTGTAGTGTCTTATTAACTCACTGTCATGCATTGTGTGCAACACATTTCTTCTCCCTCTTCATTTTTGTCCATTTTCTCCGCTGTTAAAGAAACTCTTAAGCCCCTTAAAAGTCCTCGTCCATACTCCTAACAAGTTTGACCTTAAGACCTCTTTTAAGGGTTAAGATGCTTTCTGAATTACTTTTTTCTTTACTAGGATTTTTTCTTTAATTTTAAGAGTAAACGCCCACATTTCTAAGAATTTTCTTAGAATTTTGTCACTAGGAGCTACTTTTTGCATTAAAATTCTTCATGAATACGGGCCCAGGACATCGTACAGTTTCCCAAAAGCATTGTAAGCCTGAGTTGATTGTAGCTCCATTGGTTTCAATGGGTCTACGATGTACTTAAGCTTACAATGATTTTGGGAAATGCAGTTCACAGGGAAACGCAGTCCAGGGCCCGTATTCACAAAACATTTTATCTTACCACTAAGAGTTCTCCTAAATAGCAGTAAAAGTTTTTAGCTAAGGCTTTTCTCTTAAAACCTATTCACAAAGCTGCTGAGACAAACTTTTACTAAGGAATAGAGAGAAGTCTTAAGCTAAGAGTAAGGGCGGCGTTGACCTCGTTGCTATGGATCATGTCAGCATGCTTACCAACTATGCACACAGTGATTGGCTGATAGGAGAAGGGAGAGGTCTCTCCCTTCGATATTATGATATTATATAGCACAATATTATGTTGCCATATAAAGGCAAATAAAGATTTTAACATGCAGGCTAAGTGTTACTAATTAAACAAATATATGTTCAGCTAATTGTCAGTCTCTTACATGTATGCTTGTAGCGGATGCATATAAACCGCCTTTTAATTAACAGAGTAGAATAATCATGGCTGATAGTAAGTGTAAATGTAAAAGCTGCTTGCAAATGTAAAAGAAAACCAAACTGGACACAAGAACATCTGTTACTTCTTGCCCAACTAGTTAATGAAACGGATATAATCAAAGGAAAATTTGGAGTTGGGATAACCTCCAAACCTTAAAGGTGATGCCATTTTAAAGGTTCATTATCGTCAAATGTTTCTAAATGTTTATATTCTGAGGCAGATTGCCGGCAACAGCCATTTTAGGATAGCTGTGAGTTGGTCTTAGTTACTTAGGAGTCCTCTTCACTACCCCTAACATTTCACAGATTTAGGACCTAGTTTTAGCGCTAAAACGCTTTGTGAAATACTCTTAGAGCAAAAATGTAGGAGTCCTAAAATTAGGACTGACACGCCCACTATTGTTAAGATTTCCTTCTAAATCGGTGAGTTAGGAGCTACTTTTAGCCTTAAGATGTTTTGTGAATACAGGCCCTGATCAATTAATCCTATCAGATTTTAATGTTAGTGTTTATGGGCTTCAATAGTATTCTTATCAACATATAATTCCCCATTCAAAGCTGGTTATAGTTAAGAATACGCTTCATAAAAGATTCTAATGCAGAAAAGGTAACCTAAAATTTACGTGATTGTTGTAGTGTTTTTGTTTTGTTCTCCCTTTACTTTTAAAAGACAAAAAATGAGCACAATAGATGAGTTAGATTTATGATTTATAGTTCAAATACACTGATTGTTTTTTGTAATTTAGTCTTAGTCACTCTTTTCCCAGTATGCACTGGGGCATGACTACTTGTATTGTCTGACTGTTTCTTTTATACAGCAGTTGTTGATTTAATCACATTTAGTCACTTATTTTCTTGTGACATTAGGATTAGTTTGTTTTTCTACTTAAAATGATAAGTTAGTTGATCGTTACCTTGTGTTTTATGTATTAAGTATTCCTATATGAACACTTTGATATGTATGTCTCACTAGGTTAAATCAGCCTCTGCATAATTCTTGTGACTACTGAGGTTTACCTTGAGCTGACCTTTCACTTCAGGCACCAGGGGCTGTGTTACAGAAAATTCCTTTATGAAATCTCAAGTTAATCTCTGTCATGTTCTAACATACTGTAAATCTCAACAGATAAGATTTTTTTAATTTTTCCCAACAGAAGTTTAGAATCTTTATTGTGTACTGACTTGGAAATGTATCCTTAGCCCAACAAAAACAGGTCAAAACTATTTAGACATGAGTGCATTCTCGTGTAGCTTCTTCATAAACCAATTTAAGAACAAATGCAGAATAATACTATAAATAGACAAATACTGTATGCAATGACATAATGATGCAAGAGCATATAATCAGCTGCATCAGTAAATGTATTTGCTTGCTTGCCAGACATTTTTGATATCTGTTAACATTTCTGACTGATCATATTCACGCCGACCACCTATAGTTGTTTTCTTTCTGCTCGGTGTGCTGTTTTTCTTCAGGGTTCTGTCTGTCTTCTGCACTGGCTTCTTCCTTTTCAGGGTCACTTTGTAGTGAATGCCTTCACTCTCGTCTGTTGCTGTTTGACTCTTCTTAGGAAAAGTTGCTTGTCTCTTCTGAATCACTCATTCATGTCAGTTGCTCTGCCAGACACTCCCCTTCTAGTGAATGAGGCGCTTTGGTTTTGTAACTCGGCTGCAATGGAAGGTACAGGACGGAATGGATTGTTGCTCTTCGGAATCCGCAGAGATTAAACAAAGATCCTGGTTTAGGAAAATATGCTGGGCACTTTGGATCAGGGTCCACTTTTAAAAAGACTTCAGCATGTCCCTGACAAAATGCCAAAGTCTTCTCTACAGTTGTTTATGAGAAGACATCAAAACAACAATGAAGAATATTGACCTAATATAGCTACTGTACCGCTGTCTGCAGGTGTTTAATTGAAAACGCAGATGTTTTCCATCTTTATAAGAACTCCTCTGTGTTTTTTCTGTCTGATGCAGCATCTTTATATGGCAAACACTCTCTCAAGACTCTACGAGACCTTCTGAGGTAAGAACAGATTTAATGTTCATTGTCTTTTAAGCAGTAATTTAATTTATAACTTTGACTTCTTTCATGTGATAAGCTGATAATTATTTGCATGTAATGGACGATATTAAAATTTTATACTATTTTCGTCTAACTAAATCAAAACTAAAAGCAACTGTCAAAAATTGTACAGTGTGGAAAAACTGATATTCTTTTTGAGATTTACTAAAGATTACATTTAACAGTGTTATTAAATTATTCGTTTTTAATTATTAGCCTGAAGTGAGTTTTAGATGACGGCAAAGGAAAACTAAACATGTATAATTAAATATCCAAAATAACTAATATGATACCAATATATATATTGTGTATCCCAGTTACATTTTTCTGAAATTGATCTGACAAAAAGTATATTAAAATGTATAAAGAATATAGAACTGTTTGCAGTTTTTGTAACAGCACTGTTCTCTATCCATTGTCTTTAGGAATACACACTGTATATCTGTGTCACATCAAAGTGTTTGAAATGACCTGAAGTGGTACATTTGTTATATGAATATGTACTATGTATGCATGTGTATATACTATATATCAGACAGAGTGCTGTATAAGAGTGTATATGTGCGTGATGTAGGCTTGTTCAGGCACCTGCCAGAAACCTTAGGCACATTTCCCATGCAAATGCTGATTTGTTGACATGCCACCGCATGGGTTGCTGGGCTGGTTTGCATGAGGTGGAATGTCACTGATGAGGCAGTGAGGTAGTAGAAGAGCGATTCTGACCGGAAATGTGTGAAACGGAGGAAAATGTGATGGAGGGCTTTTTTTGTGAGTGAAGTTCAGCAGTGTTGGTTTTCTATACACTGATATTTGCTGGTGTCATCCACACACAGGTCATCTCAAGATCCTCCTGTTCTGTCCAGGTGGAACAGTTTTGCATCGAATGTCTCAATACCATCTGAAGTCAGGTCTGCTTCTCCTTAACAGCCTTCTCCACCTGCCAATCATTTACTTTAAGGTGTTAATTTGTTGATATTCCTGCTAATGTTGTTTTTTTTTTGTACTATAATTTTGTTATGCAGTGTAATGGACGTGTTGAACATACTGGAGGATGACCCTGAGGAACTGTTGCTGGATTTGGGTTTTGGCACTGAGGAGCCTGACATTACAGGGAGAATCCCAGCCCGATTTCTCAGTTACCAGTCCTGTGCTCGTGGCATCAGCATTCAGCTCTTTTTGGAAGCTCAGCAGAACCGAATGGACGTTGAAAACGTGGATGTCAGAAGTAAGCAAATTTCCTCAAGTTCACACAAAAATGAAAGTGTTTTTTTTTTTTTTTTTTTACTCAACCTCAAACTCATATGACTAGCTGTCTTCCATGGAACTTAAAGTGAATATCTGAAGAATATTCTTGCCACAGCTTCCGTATAATGAATGTGAAAGAGGACTGGTGCTGTCAAATTCCAAAAAATAAATAAATAAAAAACTAGTAAATGTAAATGTATATACATGTAAATATTTTCTTAATATGCTGAATGTGTGTGTATTTATATATACATAATAAATAAACACAGTACACATATATTATGTAAACAAAAACTTTTATTTTGGATGCGATTAATCGTTTGACAGCACTACAAAAACATAAAATAGTTTTTTATGACTTGTGCACTATATAAGTCTTCTTAGGCCAAAACTAATATATAACTTAAGATGACTTTGAATATTGCGCACAAGACACATGGAACACATTTTTTTGTCCTTTTTAAAGCTCGAAATCTCCTTTATTAATATTACTTAATTAAAATGTCTCCTTTTGCTTTCCATGGAAGAAATAAAGCATACATAATATTTGAGGGGTGAATTATGCTTTTAAATATCTTTCTTTATAGCCACAATTTTGGCATTGGAATCTGTCCTTGCTGCTTAAATGATCCATTCCGGGGTTTTTTTTAAGAGTGCACATGTGTTATTAGAGGTTGAATGTGGTTTACATATTACGTGAAACAGAAGTTGACACTCCTTTCCTGTACAGCTGCAGTGTGTTGAAAGTCTGATAAGCAGAGTTTTATGCAAGTCGAGAGTCTTGAAACTCTCTCTCTTTTCCTCCTGGTGTTCAGATCGGTTTAGACAACTCGAGGTTCTTCAGCAAGTCACCACAACATTCTCCTCTCTGGTCGGTGCAAATACTCAGAATCTGGACACATCTACAGCCTCCCGGATGTCTGCAGAGGCACGAGAGAGGAGAAAACGCATTGCCATGATTCTGCGTAGAGCCTCCAAGAAAAGCCTCAGCCAGGCCAAAACGTTACAGAACCAGCACATGCCCTCTACTGTGACCTCCTCATCCTTATCTGGCCCAGAATCATCTGGGATGTCAATGGTAGATAGAAGGATCCCTTCCAAACGCACAAGGATGTCAGACAATTGTCTCTCCCCACTAGAAGAGGAGCAGAGCATTAATTTAGGGGCAGCTGAGCCGGTTCTAAACAGCCCTACGGTAAGAGGAACATCAGACCTCCTGAAGCTTGACTCTGTCCCATCTTCAACTGAAGAGAGTCTGCAACGGCCTGTTGAATCTTTTGAACTGGAAGAGGTGAAGTAGTAGTGAACTGCAGTAATGCTCTCTTTATTTACTTCCACATTATTCCAATTCTAATGTTGTTGACTATTTTTCAGATCCAGAGTTTTGATGAGGGAAGTGTACCTGGGAGCTGCAATGGTCCAGTGGATCCTGGAGGTGCATTTTGTTTTTAAAACACCCAAGCAACTGCATAGCAATGTGCAAAGCCCTGCTAACTACCCTACCATTGTAGTGGCAAGTTGTGTACAGGCTAAGACATGTACTTAAAAAAAAAAAAAAAAAAAAAAAAAATTGCAATATTGTTCCTTTTGCTTCCTGAAAAGCGAAAGTTTTTAAAAGCCACTGTGTGGATTCAGATAATTTACTTAAAACAATTTCCATCTCTGATATTATGCAAATGACTAATGCAATCGTTCAGTCATTTTCATATGTGCAGCAGGCTACATGCTGTATAGTTGAGGTAATATCCACCTGACCACAGTGCTATGGAAAAATGGACTCGTTTGTTTAGTCTGATCAGGAGGCGTTAGTGTTCTTCTGAACGCTTGTGATATGTGGCCGCATGCTAATCTTGATCTTGGTTCCCTGTAGTTGAACGAATTGGGTCTTACGTGATGAGAACAAACAGTTGTCAGTCAGACAGCAGCGGCTTCCTAGAGGAGCCCTTCATACCTGCGCTATCCCAGCAAAACAGCCCTGGACCCGAGCTCATGAAGGTAAGACATGTTTCAGTTCTTTCTTTCTTTACATACTGCAGAAGGTTTGAGTAACTATATTAATGGTGCTATAAATAGTTTTTATCTGCCATTGTGTTAAACCTTGTTTTTTCCTGTGAGTAGAGAAATAAGAAAATACAATATTTTATAAAATATTCTTTCAGAAATATCTTCATATATTTTCTTAATTTATTACACAACCATTCAAATGTTTGGGATCAAAAAGATTTATAAAATATTTCTATTTCAAATAAAAGCTGTTTTATAAAATTTCTTTTCATTAAAGAATCCTGGATTTTTTTTTATCATGGTTTCCAAATAATAATAATAAGCAGAACAACCGTTCAACATTGAGCACCCAGCATATTAGCATATTATTATAATTTCTGAAGGATCATGTGACACTGAAGGCTGGGGTAATGGCTGCTGAAAACTCAGCTTTTGCATCACAGGAATAAATGACATTTTACAATATATAAAAATAAAAAGCAGTTATTTTAAATTGTAATAATATTTCTTAATTTTACTGTATTTTCGGTCAAATAAATGCAGCCTTGGTTTAAGAGATTTCTTTCAAAAACGTAAAAACAAATCTCACTGCCCCTAAATTTTGGAAAGGTTGTGTAATTCCATTTCCTATCACTAGTGGTAAATAAATTATATGCAGCAGCTTTACCCAATAAAAATATAAGTAATGTGTGGAAGTAATTTACTCATGTTGATCTGTAAATGCAAATACATTAAATACATAATTCCACAATATTCTTTGAATAAACTTGGTAAATACCATTGTTCATTTATATGGTTTGAACCATTTTTGTAAAGGCTGACATCCACACTTAAAAGGCCACAATGTAACATGAACGGCCAACCAATAGTACTGTAGCTCAACCGATGTTGGGCGGGATCTATTTGTTCAAACAAAACAGACATCAGTGTTTTGGAGAAACCTGTTTGGACACAATATCTATAGCCATTATTTTTACAGCTACATTCTGTGTTTTTAGTGGCGTAGGCATTCAGCAATGTGGATATTTACCACTTGTGTGTTTATGGATATTTGTCTGATTTCCCGTGCTGTTTCGGCTTTTTGCAGATGCTGAATGCAATATCTCAAGATAGCACAGAGGATCAACAGAAGAGATTACAACAGCGAGAAACAGAGGTTCCCCCTGCAGATGAACAGAACTGTGAAATGGAGTCAAATCCAAAACCCTCACCTACAACACACTCTGGCAAAACTCTTTTGGGAACAGCAGACTCTGAAACTATGTTTGACTCAGGAGAGTTGAGGAAAATAATAAGTGGAAAAGAAAACACTTTGTCGCCAGATATTAGTAAAGTTGGCAGTAATGGCGTTTACACTCTAGCATACTTTGTTCAAATGGATTCCGTCGGTTACCCGACTGAAATTCGTGACCGACTGCAAGGATCAAGAAGTCCAGACGGTCGTGGTTATAGGGAAGGCATGTCCCTGTTTGAGGAATTGAAATCTGCTGAGACAAACTCACATTTGAGTCCTACTGATCTGAGGACAGATGTCGGGGAAAAGGAGGTGGATACCTTTACAAATAATTTTGAGGCGGTCAAAAAAGATCCAGCCTTGGATCTGATGCAGGAATCTTCAGCTTCTACCCAGGGCAAAACCGTGACCTCTGATGCAGCCACTGGACACAATTCCCCCACTGCGCTCAAACTCAGGAGAGAGTCTTTCTCCAGGAGGTCCTGGTCTGATGTGATCACAGATAATGACTCAGGAACAGCACAAACACCCACCACACAAACACCATTCACATCAGTGGACACATCTCCACCTCACTTATGGAACTCTATGGACTGTTCTGGAGATCTTGGACGTCTGCGTACGCGGTCGATATCTCTGGATACGGGATTGTCGTATGAGGAGGAGGATCACAGACTACAGGGTGCATTGTGGGCAGGGCCGCAGCGATGCTTCTACTGCGGGTCCCAGATTGGCTATGACAATGGCTGGGCAAAACCTCAACCTGAGCTATCCTCCAGTCTGCCTGTAAGTAGAAGTTGCTCTACAAATAATCATTATCTATAATCATTAATTAAGACGGACTGAGGTGTAAAATTCCAAGCATGCTCTATATTGTACATCCTAAATTATTAGGGATGCATGATATATAGGAAGCATATTGAATATTGGTCGATATTACTTTTTTTTTTTTTTAATTATATCAGTATTGGTCAGTATTGTATATTTAATTGCACATGCTTTTTCCCCTATTTTTAAATGTAGTCCGCCATCATATAATGCTCACTTAAATTAATATTTTAAAACAGTAATTTAATAACACTGTTAAATGTAATCTGTAGCAAATCTCAAAATGAATATCCAGTTTTCATATTGTATACATTACAATGGTGTGATACAAAATTAAAATTAAAATTGCTATTTTGCCAGAATTTTGTTCTTAGTGTATCCTTATAAATCATACAATAGTTTTCATTTATGAAAATTATTCTTTGTAAATAATTTAAACCATTTTTACATCAAATTCAGCTCAAAGTGTAGGTGGTTTAATTTCTGTGTAAACATTTTGATGTAATATAATTTGCACAGAAATTTGTTCTGCTGTTGCCATTGTGGCCCATTGTTTTTATATTTGGTTTGATGGAAAAACAAACAAACAAAACACTGGCTGCTTCATGCTATGTGGGAGGAGCTTCACATTTGAAGTATGGATTTCCATGGGCTCTTTACTACCAGTAGATCTTTCCTCTGATTTTAAGAATAAACTAAGATTAAACATTCTATTCTGGGAAAAAACTCTTCTGCCTCTTAAACATCTGAGATTAAAAGCTATGTGCACTGCACGTTTAATGAAGCTCATTTGAATTTGTATAGTTAATTTGCATGTGTAATGGAAAACAGTAGCAAACATTGACCACTTCAGAACCTTCACAGGTTTTAAGCACACGCACCAACATCCCCTTTAACTCACATCCTCGCTTACAAACACTCCACTGAAGCTGCCTGCATTTGAAGGTCAGAGGTCACAAACTGCAAAATACTCCTCGCTACTGGAAAATCCAGCTAAAACCCCTGCTTCAAGCCAGTTTTATTTTAGTATCATTGAGATATATTCAAAATATTAAATATATATATTTAACTAAATGAAAATGAGAAATGTTGTCTTGGCAGCAAGCTGAAATAAAATAGGTTTAAGTGTTTTTTTAAATATTTATTTATTTTTCAGTTAACGTTTATCATGTATTTCAAGTATCACAAAGGTTTTTTTGTTGACAAAAAAAAACAAAAAAAAAAAAAAACAGGTTTTTGATCTGGGTTAGGTAGTTCATCAGTTGGACCTACCAGTTGGTGGGACTGACGTCATGTTTTAACCAGCTATTAGCAATACACCAGGTGTTATACACCAAAAACCAGCTTAACTGCTTTTAAAGATCTTGTTTTCCCAGAAGGAATCACACAGGAGCAGACAAATATCCTTCTATTTCTCTTTCCAGTACTCTCTGGATGAGCTTGAAGACATGGTGAAATGTTTGAGGAAGTTCCGGGCAGTTCTGACAGAAATTGAAGTGAGACTAGAAGAAGAACAAGCATCCGTGATCGGATCTCTGTCAGATTCCCACAGGTGATAACGAATACCATCATAACGGATATCTCACTGATTAATAGTGCTCCTCAAGATCATGTATTTTGCAGTGTTTAAAGTTGATTTTGTGTTTCAGGGAGGAAGTGGAAGATGTTTTGAGACTACGAGAAGCTGTCAAACATGAAGCTGGGACGCTTGAACAGCAGCTGTCTGATCTGGTACATCACTATGATGACAGCATTAAAATGGTATTCAATCTACTCATAAACTAAACATTAAATATGGTTTATGGGTCAGAATATAGGGCTTTGTGCAAAAATGCCACACATTGACAAAAAAATGTTCCAAATATTTCAATATGGAACTTCCATGCATGAATCTGAACCCACTTTGTTACCAACCAACATCCTTCAGCGGTGAGCTATTTTTATGTTTATAGAAGCTGAATCGGCTCATGGACGAACAGTCTCAGCTGTGCACCCAACTGCGAATTACACCCTTTGATACGCCCAATTCAGAACCGACCTCAACCAGGAGCGTGGCCATTCAGTGCTGCCTACCGCCTGTCACGTCCAGTCCACAGCGGTGTGTCCATCACTGCACCTGTCATGGGGCATGTCAAGATCCACACCGGTTCCCCTGTCAAACCCAATGGGAGGCCAACTGCAAACCAGACAGGCTGGACTTTGTAGCTTTTATTAAAAGTGTAAGAAACATCTCATACCCTTATCATCAGAATAATTAGATCTGATAATGATAATGTCCTAATGCATTGTTAATTTTGCATTTTTATCTTTCAGTTGAAAAATTCATTACAACATTCAATGAAAAATAACTCATTGGAATAAGGTTTGTTTTCTTCTTCAGTCTGAAATCAAAAGTTACTTTTACTTAATGACCCAATAAAATAATTTGTCGTTAATAGTTTATATTTCACAATTTTGAGTTTACATTTAACAATTCCCTTTTTTTCTCACCGTAAAAAAGATGATTTCGTCTTTTTATCTAACTTTTTTTCTCACATTTGCAAGTGCATAGCTAACAATTCTGAATTTTCACAATTTTGACTTTATATCTTGCAATTCTGACTGTTCACTTTGTGAGAGAGAACAAATTCTGTAACTGAGTGTATCTCACAATTATCATGTGGCGGAAAAAAGTTTGGTGAAAGACAAACATTTTATGGGGTCTGAATGGAATTTAATTTGACTTAAATGCAACATATAAAACTAATCATTTTGTTCTTTCCTTTTATGTAGTGACGCAGCAATGCAGTGATGAAGACCGGTCTTGCCATTTTTTTGGATGTCACTTATAAAGTGAAGTGCTGACTCTTGAGCACAGAACTAATAAAGAATTATGTATATAAACCATTATCATATGTCCCTTTGAGATTTTATGTGTGCACAGACGTCTCTTATAATACTCTTTATGAAGAGTAAACCTCCCAGTAGCCTAACACTCTCTCGCTCCCTCACCCTCTTCATCATTGTGTCTTTGTAATGAAACACTTCACATCACTGTGGTGTTGTACTGACCATATAAGGAAACTGATGCTATCCTGATGCAGCAGTGGATGACATAGTGCCGGTCCCTCTGTCTGATTGGACTATGATCTGATGGATGGTTCCTCCAGTGTTCCTGAGATGCTCTCCAACAGTTATATGGCCCAGTCTCAAGAAACAAAAAAATTCCAACTGGGACAGTGGGGGACCCTATAACAGTGAGTTAATATGGTCTACAAATACAATATGGCTTTCTCAGTAGTAAATTCTTGAATTATGTAAGGTACTGATACTTAACTTGTGATACTGCAAGATTAGGTTTGACATTCACAGAATTCATAATTAAGTAAATAGGTATACACGCAGTTTTACAAGTCATCATAACATGTTTTGTGCAATAACTATTCAGTTCTTTGTCACATTAATGTTTTGGGTAATGTTAACGTTACGGAGTTGAAGGCCAATGCTGCTGTTAAAATGATTTGTGCCTACAAACCATTCACTGTTTTGTCACGTAACAGAGTATTAAGCTTTACCATATAAGTATTAAGCTTTACCATATAAGTGTGAAAATAATTAAATACTGAGTAATTACAATGTGAGAAACTTACCTGTTTGAATAGTTTTATTAGAAATGCTTAAATGTTCTCAGAAATATAAAAAAATATATATTTTGTTTCAAATCGTTGTACTAACATTACCCCCTAAACAAACATAAATTTATAAAATAATGGTCAGTATCTGTGTAAAAAAAAAAAAATCTGTTAAAAAAATTAATATAGGGATTTTAGGGATCATGTATAAAGTGCCAGGCTGTGTCCTCATCCAGACTAACCAGGTTTTTACGTTTACATTTTTGTTCTTGGCAGACGTTCCCTTACCAGGCGTCAGGTTGACATGGACTGTTTATAGTGTTGTGTTTAACAGGGTAGTTGAGTATGGTTCAGTGAATGAAAAAATAATCAAAACCACTTCACACACTCCACACACACTCCACACGGGAGGAGCAAACACCATTCACATCAGAGGAGATAAGAAAGACATCAAAGCCTGTCAGTAAACAATGTCTACATTGTTTTCCATTATTATTCATTTCCTCTTGTTCACGCTCTCCATTGAGCTAGTAAAGAGTTGTGGTGAGTGTAGATGCTTAAAATTATCTTTAATATTATTAGGCTATTTATGATATGGTATATTTTAATTATATATGTATAACCTACACCTAAAACCAAAACCTAATGGAAGTAGGAATCACTGCATTGAAGACTAGTCTTAACACACTCCATGTTACCAAACCTCACCTCCGCCGTGTTTGAATCACTGCTTAAAGTGTTGAAGTTGTTTCATTAACCTCGATGACGTGCGTTCATGGAAGCTGGGATGATTGACACATGACAAGGGCCTCCATCGTCATGACAACAGGCTCTAATGGAGACAGAATTAGAGGAGGCCCCTCCTCCTGAAGTACATAACCCCTGTCTTTGATCTGGCCTGCACTCGCTCTCCGTCTCTCTGCTGCACTGAGGTAAGGCCTCTCGCTCTCTTATAATTCACTTCTTTAGTTCTTTTCTAGATTGAAAGACAAATACCAAAATATTTCAGCAGATGTTAATTGATTAATAAATAATATTTGAATAGTAAAATGTTTACAGTATATATTCAGTTTTCTTGGAGTATTTTAAACATAGGTAATTTTTTTATTACCATATATATATATATATATATATATGTGTGATGTAGTATGTTTTCATTTTAGATGGGCACATCGATCTGAAGCAAATGTTATATGTTACTTATTGAAATATAATTTATATATTTCAGATAAATTTCAGGTAAATGTTAATTGATTAATACAATTAAATGTAATAAGTGGAATTGATATATGAATGCTTTTTTTGTCATTAATATATTTGGTTTGCATGTGAATAAATGCAATATTAAAATTCATCAGAGCTCAAAAGGCTCAAAATGATATTTGTGATTGCTGACTGAGCCTCAAATGTAAATTTTGCACATTTTTATTTGCTGTCATTTAGGTTTTTTTGGGGGGAAAAAATAATATTAACATGGAATTAAACATGATAACAGTTTTTTTATTTTATGTGAGGAATTTTATGTTTATGTTTTTTTTCTTTGACATTGCATAATTAACCATAATAAAATTAGATTCAGAGCCCAAAATGAGAAGCTGTTTTGTTTAATTAGTTTGCTACCATTCACACATTCAGTAAATATGCTTTCCAGTAAATATGACAGAGCCTTTGTCATGTATATGAGTGTGTGTGTGTGTGTGTGCTGAACACAAGCTGTTATCTGATACCTGAACAGACTGCTGTGGGGAGCATGTCCACTGACTGTGTGAGGTCACTCTCAGACAAAGCCGAACACACACTCACCATGCACGAACATCTCTGTGAGTACCGCAGCCTGTTTTTCACTACATTTCTGCATTGATATCTGCATGCACAACGTTTTTTTTAAAGGAAAAGAGCTACATAATGACAATAAAAGTGTCAAAATTTGGGTGACCAGCATCCAGCGGGAGTAACAAAGGCGTAACAGATGGCAACAGTCTGACTGATACACACAGACCAGCTTTGTTAACATGTCTCTGAAATCTTCTCCTTGAGATGGGAACGCTGAAATGGACAATCAGAAGCACAGCTCCGAGGAACATCAACAGGACAAACTGGGACAGAAGAAACCCCGCAGGAAAGACACTCCCGTACTCAACAGCCCTCCACTCATACCAGGCAAGACTTTGATTTCTGTCATCCTTTCACTCAATCACCCTCACGCCCTCTCCATCCATCTCTCGCCATCTCTTTGTCTCAGTTCTTTGCGCTTTTCTTTGGCAGGCGTGAGATTGATGAAGACAGAGGCTCGAATGATTCATCAGGAGGATGAAGAGAAGGAGATGAAGAAGTAGATGTCTTTAAAAACATTCAGTTTTCATTCTTGTTAGTGTTATTTTTGATTGTCGTCTGAGCCTTCATTAAATGTAGGTTTTGCAGATATTTTTTGCGTTGTCATTTTGTCATTTGAGTGTTATGCTGCAGAAACACAACGTGGAATGATGCAAAGAACATCTTTTTAATTCCAACATGAACATCGTAGCATAAAGGTTGGAAAAGTGTGAATATGGTGCATGTTTTATTTTTGTCATATGGACAATAGATACGATATCGATCTAAATCAACCTGCAGAACTACTATAATAATTCTGAAAGTGGTGCTCAACATATTTACATGTAACAGGTGTTTCAGTCTGTGATTATGTATGAACAGCAGGATACATTAACTGGGTACATCTCAAGACACCCCCCGCCCCCCACACACACAATTTTTTTTAAATAAATAAATAAATATAAATATATATATATATATATATATATATATGTGACACAATTAATAAGATTTTGCTGCCTAATTCTCATTATGATAATTAAAATAAAGTGAAAACATACCAGATTATTATTCTATATTATTATTATTATTTAAAATATTCATACTTCACACTTAATTCAACTTAATGTTGATTTACTTGTAGTTGTTTTTTTTTAAAATTTGTATTACACAATTATTTTTGTATGGGAACAATTAAAAGCATACATTATTAAGGGAATGTGCATCACAATTGAAAATAAGAATGACCATAAATAAATAAATAAAATTAAAATGAAGCACAAGCACCCTTTCCTCCCCAATTCTTATGGTAAAATAAATAAATAAATAAATATAAATATATATATATATATATATATATATATATATATATATATATATATATATATATAACAATGTATTTAAAGTACTCATATATCATGGAAGCATTGGTTTAAAAACTAATTAAAAACTACAATTAAAAACTGTTTCAAGGCAATATGCATCACAATTGATAATATATATATATATATATATATATATATATATATATATATATATATATATATATATATATATATATATATATATATAATTAAAATGTAACAAATTATAAATAATAAAAATCCTTTTTTTACTGTTTTAGTATTTTTATTTTTACTGTTTTTAATTAATTAATTTGCTTATTATTTATTTATCTTCTGTATACACTACAGTAATAAGAATCTTCAGCGAAACTGCTTACTTTGACAAAGTACTGTCTTCATGCAAAATAAAATTTCTTATTTGTTTTTTCTTTTGATTTTGGGTTGAAAGAGGATCACTCAACTCCATCATCAGTGCAGAACAGACAGAAGTGTGTGTGCTATACATGGGGTCACCTCCCCGGTCTCAGAGAGATGCTCTGTAGATGTCTGGCCTTGCTACGGGGGTCTGTGGGTTTGCTGTCCTCTTTCTGCAGGCGGGAGGGCAAGTAGGAGTTGGCACAGTAACTGGGTTTCTTACTGTATCTGACCAGGTGGTATTTGCGGCGAGTGGGAGCTGAAAAAAACAGAGCAGATTCTTAACAACCATTCTGGTAATACAGTTTCTGTACATTTTTAAATCATATATATCAAAATGAAGACTCAAACCCGTCATCTGAGCCCTTTGAGTAAAGATTTATTGTCACAAAAGTGCAATTAAGGAGCATCGAAACAAGCATGATCACATGACCACACCTGCCTATGATTGATTTTTTTTTTCTTTTTGAAATAAAAAAAAGTATGAATGCATCAACAGACATTAATGTAGAAAAAATTAAAACAATCTCATGACAAATTATACTTTGGGATGTAATAAAAAGGTAAAAGAAACAATGTGGATCTCAAAATGTGTTTGACTGCAGTATACTAGATAGCCAACAGATGGCTGTACAGCACTATATGATTTATGCTGCTAGTACACTGCTGATCAGAGCATCCTATCATTTTATAGAAATTGGTCTGTGTTTGAGTGACGGAGAAGATACGCAGTACATGAGGATTTCAAACCAAAAAAATGAATAAAAATACCTTAGTTTTGACATCGAGGTTTCCTAGCAAACACACATGTACTCAACTGATATGAACACATGACAGTTACAAAGCAGAACTAAACACACTTATTAAGGCAGAATCTCACTGTGCCATATTTAGTCATCAACTTCAATATTCTATAAATGTACAGCATTTCATCTAAACAATCTCACATTCTGAGCCTAAATGTTTGAGACATTCCTTAAAAACACAGTTGCAGTCAAAGAGCTAGTGTGTGTAACTTAGTATGTACTCATTTCATCCAGCAAGGCAGTTTCTTAATCAGTATTTGTGTTGTTTTTCATTTCAAAAATATCCAAACATTCTTAAAACAAAGATAAAATTAAATGGACAATATGCCTTTTATTCTTTTTCTTTTATATATACAAATATATATACATACATACATACATACATATACACACACACACCCATATGTATATACACATACGGCTTGTTTTATGAATGTTTTTTTTTTGGAAAATACTGATTAAGAAAATGATATTTGCAGAATGTCACCAACTCTGTGCTTGTGGAAATTTAATAGGAGGGGAGGGGCACTATTAGGGGTATATTATTTATAATATTTTATAATGGCACAGTACTGACCAATCAAATGAGTTTCGCTAAGTTCAGCTTCACAGCTGAGAAGAGCAACATGCTGACATTCACATCTGACTGAACTCTCCAGTAAAATCAAAATGATGAACTCTCTTCAATGTCTCTCAGATATGAAGAAAACGCTGACATAAGCACAGAAAAAAAGATATATGTGATGACTCAGAACTGAGTCAGAAGAGGACAACTAAACAGCAAGATAAACACAAATATTCTATGAATGTCAACAGAGAATAATTCACATGGATTTGTAATTAATAATAGATTTAAGGCAACAATGCTTCCTTCTTTTTTATCTTTCTTTCTTGCTTTCCAACCAATGACTCATAAGAAGTATGCATGAATGATGGCTTGCAATGACCTCCAGATAAATGATGTACAGACATTATAATCATCTTTGGTTGAGGCAGCAGAGACATTTACACAGGATTTTGCTGCCTATTTATAACAGCCTATTTACAAGGAGGCCTTTTTTTTTACTTATTTACTTTTTTCTGCATTTTACAATTTATGTATGAAACTGATTTACAGAAAGATTCACATGGACAGGTGTGTTATACTCTGAGAAGATGAGTGGCACAGACAGGGACATTAATACCTCGCTAGGACAGTGAACTAACTGTAATATCAGCACGAAGCACCTGACAGATCAAGATGCTCGTGCTGAAACATACTTTCTAAACGTTGTATTTCTTCTTTGACCAGATTGAAAAATACCAATAAGATTCCTTTTAATCTCTGTCGTATTTCTCTCATGAATAGTACACCTTCCTACAATTGATCTATATTGTTCAAATTTCCCTATAAACACTTCATAAATAATATAATCTTTTATATACATTAAATACAAAAATAGAAGAAAATTCTAACTTTAACCTAATGTCAAAATAATTACATTTACTACATTTTAAGGGTTTGAAGAGCTTACAATGTTTGCAGAGGTTAAATTGGCCCATCGGATTTGGCTCATAATAACACAGAAATCAGACATAATTTGTTATTTAAAAGGGCAGCTGTACCTTCATTAATTTTAAAGGAAGAGTTCACATAAAAATTAAAATTTGCTCACCCTCAGGCCATCTAAGATGAGTTTGTTTTGTCACCTGAACAAGTTTTGGAGAAATTTAGCATCACATCACTCGTTCGCCAATGGATCCTCTGTAGTGAATGGGTGCCGTCAGAATGAGAATTAAATTACAGTTAAAATGCCTTAATGTTGGATTTGATCCTTACAAACACTCGCTTCAAAAGATGTTAACTGATGGACTGGAGTGGTGTGGATTACTTGTGATATTTTTACCAGCTGTTTGGAATCTCATTCTGACGGCACCCATTCACTGCAGAGGATCCATTGGTGAACAAGTGATGTAATGCTACATTTCTCCAAATCTGTTCCTGTGAAGAAACAAACTCATCTACATTTTAATTGGCCTGAGGGAATTTTCATTTCTTGATGAAAAATTCCTAATACATATAGTAGGGTTAAAAAATCTGAGGCTAATTTAGTATTTTTCCAATTTAATGAAAATTAAAATGTTTAAATTACAATATACTATGGCCCGGTATAATAGACAGGGTTTAGCCTAAAACAGGATTAGGCCATAGTTCAATTAAGACATTTTAGTAATTTTTATAAATGTGCCTTAGAAAAAAACATCACTGGTGTGCATCTTGAGATACAACAAAGGCACAGATATATTTTAAGATCAGTCAGTGCAAGTTTCTTTCAGTTGAAACAGCTCAGACTTTCAATTTAGTCTAGGACTAGGTTTAAGCCTTGTCTGTGGAACCGGGTGCAAATGTATTAACAATTTGAGTGAAAAGTAAAAAAAATATATATATTTATTCCTCATTTTAGATCATGACACTTGTATTTTACGATCATTTTTTTTCTTCCACCCCAAGAAAACCCCAGATTTTCAATGTGGCCTCAGATTTTTAGGCCCCATTGTTTTTTGATTTGTGATTTCACAATATCCAGCTTTTGTATATATATTGTTCAAATCAGATACGGCAACATCATTTGAATAGTTTGTCAAAATTACTCCATATTGTGACAGAACTGAACTGTTTGTGAAAAAAATCTTCTATGATCAAAGTGACATTGGCAAGGATACTTGCAAAGGATTATGGGCCGTTAAACTAACGATCAAACCCTCAATCACATACACGGTTTGACATCAAGAAGCTTCTGAAAGCATACAGAGGACACACAATGGAAGCTGTACAGTATCAGTATCAAGACAGGACGACAGCAACATCAAATTTACGACTAACACAAATCAAAATAAGAGGTAAACAGACAGCAGTTCTGCAGACATTCTTTGGACACAGTAACGACGGCCCGGTGAAGGTGATCTGGTTGCATGAGCACTCTGAGGCACCGAAGTACTTTGAAGTTCTCCGCTCGCTGTCTGTGCAGGTTTGGCGCTTGAGCGGTCGGCAGATGTCGCGTTGTCCCCAAGGGAAGAACATCAGCTGCGGTTGGTCTCCATCGACTCGACACAGGACACATTTCATCTTCATGCATGTGGCTTTGATGACAACAGTTTCCAAAAGCCACCGCAGCACCATGCATGACTTTTTTTAAAAGTCTCAGTTCTCTAATGGTTTTGTGTGTCTCTGAACCAAAAGTAAATCCTTGAAGTCAGATGTGAATCAAAGAAATTATGAAAAAAACTCCATTAGAGGCTTAAGGATTTTAAGATGTGAAACGTCCTCCAAAGATGAATAATAAAAAATAACCACCACCAGGTGACAGCATAGTACAGGATTTGGAGTGCTGTTAGTTTGCATCAGGCGCAGATGCAGTGGCTGCACTGTCTGCCAGTGAAGAGGGGGAGATCCCACAGTTACTGTGCTCGTCTTCTGAGTCTGCAGAGGAGAGCAGATATTTGGCACATTTAGAGCTCCTGTTCCACAGCTCTCTGATGTCTGACAGGGGAATGAGGTGCTATGACAACTGACATGCCACGTGTTTAGAATCAAATGGAGGGAATTGAACTCGAATGAACTACCCACATATATGAAAAATCTTTGTAGTTATATATAGTACATCTTTTCATTTCAGAATAGGTGATTTTGAAGGTTTCAATGATTTTTTGGAATACTTCAATTAAGAATGAAAATTTGGTCATGCCAATCCAAACCCATATGATTTACTTAATGGAACAATTTCACAGAACGGCTGTTCTTTCATAAAAGTAAATTGAATTGGAAAAGTGAAGAAAAGTGAATTGGGAAGGTGCTGTCAAAGCTCAAAAACTCACAAAAAAGCACCAAAGAAGCAATTAGCTCAGTTTAACATCAATGACTATGTATGTATAAATAAGTAAATTCTTTCATTTTGCAAGGAAGCATTAAATTGATCAAAAGTGAAAGAAAAGACATCTATGTTTCACTATATTTTATGTAATCTATTACAAATGAATGCTTTTGAACTTTTTATTCATCAAAGAATCCTGGAATTGTATTGAAAATAATAAGAAATGGTCCTTGAGTAGCAAATCAGCATATTAGAGTGATTTTTGAAGGATCATGTGACACTGAAGACTTAAGTAACGATGCTGAAAATTAAGCTTCGCATCACACAAATATATTATATTTTAAAATATATACAAATATAAAAGAGTTATTTTAAATTGTAATAATATTTCACAATACTGCCGTTTATTCAGAATTTTTTGACCTAATGCACAAGTAAAAATATATGAAAATGTAGTAAAACAAAACATTTCTATTAAAGATAAAACGTATAAAAAACATTTAATATCTTACGCAGTGTTATAAAGGTTATTTAAATATTTTAGTGAAAAACAGGTTTATGAGGGTCCAGTGAGTGTAAGCATTTTTAGTGGATAATTTTAACTTCAGTTTTTTAAATTTGTATTTTAAATTCCATAATTTAAATGTCAAACAAAACTATTGTACATAACGTATAAGTCATATGGACTACTACTTTTCTGGACCTCCTTTGTGTCCTTTTTCAGAGCAAGAGCCCCATTCACTGTATGGACAAAAATGTCCAGGACATTGTACTTGAAAGAAAGTCATACAGGTTTGGAACAACACAAGGCCAAGTAAACAGAATCATTTTTGGGTGAAATGCAGAGGTGACAGAAAAATGCGTGAAGGTGTCAAATCAAATCACCATGGGTTTTCTCCCAATTGACCTGATGAGAGGAAATGAACCTAAAGTAGCTCTCCTGCTGATAGCGACTGAATCCCATTTTACATACTATCTGTTCTAAATAAGTATAAGCTAAGGAGTGTGTAACAAATGTGACCCTGGACCACAAAACCAGTCATAAGGGTCAATGTTTTCAAATTGAGATTTATACGTCATCTGAAAGCTGAATAAATAAGCTTTCCATTGATGTATGTATTTGTTAGGATTGGACAATATTTGGCTGAGATACAAATATTTGGAAATCTGGAATCTGAAGGTGCAAAAAAAATCTAAATATTGAGAAAATCGCCTTTAAAGGGGTCATATAATGCGATTTCAAATTTTCCTTTCTCTTTGGAGTGTTACAAGCTGTTTGTGCATAGATAAGATTCCTGAAGTTGCTAAGATTAAAGTCTCAAAACCAAAGAGATATTCTTTATCAAAGTTAAGACTCCCCCCTAAAACGGCTCGTTCGAACACGCCCCCACATGTCTACGTCACGATGTGGAAATATTTGCATAACACCGCCCAAATGTTCATGCAAAGAAAGAAGGCGTGTTTCAGTAACCGCAGTATAGTGTTGATGAAGCCATGTCAGGGAGACGCTGTGTTTCTAGGTGAAAGCAAAATAACTTTATTTGGCCTTCTGAAAGCAGATGCATTTAGGAATCATTAAGATTACTTACAACAGACCAGCAACGTATGGACGACCGTTTCGTGAACCTAGGAGAGGAGGTAATTCTGACTTTGCTATGACAATCTGGTGCTTCTGAATCAGCGACTGTATGTTTTGTTATTCGTTTAAGTATTGCGTGTGAGAGAAAGTCACAGCGCAGCGTTGTTTGTGTGTGTGTGTGTGCTGGTGTGTGTGAGAGAGGGAGAAACGGTCACACAATCGCGGCTTGTGTGCAAACACATATGAGCTTCATCACTGTGTCTGTCACGCGACTCTGTTCCCCTCTCCGGCTTGAACTGATGGTAAAACTAAGGACATTATTAACTGTCTTTCTTTACTATAATTTTGAAAGCTGAAGCTGACGATTATGGAAAGAGCAATTGCATTGTTCGGCCAATCGCAATGCACTGTGCCAGCGGACCAATCAAAGCAGACTGCACTTGTCAGAAGGAGGGACTTTGTAGAAATCGAAGCGGTTGAGAGAGGCGGGGCATAGAGGACTTACAATAATGTACAGTATTTGAAAAATAATGTTTTTTGAACAATAAAACGTCAACATATTCTGTTACACCAAATACACAAAATAATGATCTTTAAAAAAGCATCATATGACCCCTTTAAAGTTGTCCAAATTAAGTTCTTAGCAATGCATATTACTAATCAAAAATAAAGTTGATATATTTACAGTAGGAAATTTACAAAATATCTTCATGGAACATTATCTTTACTTAATATCCTAATGATTTTTGGCAGAAAAGAAAAAGTGATCATTTTGACCCATACAATGTATTTTTGGCTATTGCTACAAATATACCCCAGCGACTTAAGACTGGTTTTGTGGTCCAGGGTCACAACTCATAATATGCTAATATAAAGTATGCCAAAGGTGACCAGATAGCAAACTACTTCCAATAGATTTTAGAGGAATGCATCCTTGAGTGTTTCTTTGGACTGATATGACTCCCAAGATGCTTGTTTTTTCTATATTATGCGAGTGCAGTTTTATGATGTTGCAGTCCCTATTGTACACTGTATCCAAACCAGGTGCAACACAGTAAAAACAAACAATAAAAATTCAGGAAAATCTCTTACATGTTAATTTGATTTTTTTTCCAACTAGTTCTGACTGTGACAAAATGAAGACAATCTTAGTTTAGACTTCTGTCATGTAGCCCCATCCACAGTGGAACCTCACTGGTTAAAACTTTGCTGTGATGTTTGTTTTGAGTGTGGACAGACTGGTAACTGCAAACTTGTTGTGTCATGCCTGGTCACGATACAGTGCTGCAAATTAGGTTGCTAGTATGCAAATTAGCATTCAGTCGCTATGTGATGCCAACAGCAGTTAAAAGAGATGATGGAGTTACCGTCCGATCTCTTGCTTTCACTGTCGTCACTGTCAGGCGAGTTCAGTTCCTCGTTCCCTGACATTCAGATAAGACATGTGTCACTAACCAAGTCCACTCAGGGCAAACAAACAAACAGACAAACAAATAAAAGAAAAGACGAGTGCTTTTCTAACATTAACAACCATTTGGTCTGCTACACAAACCATTTAAGAGTATTATTCTCTGGGTTCTTTCTGGAAAAGTGTAAGCTTTGTTGTATCCTTCTTTTCTAGCTCTTGTAAAACAGGTCTGACAAGAACATAAATGCATATACACCACAGAATTCAGCATACTGCAGCACACAGCGCTTGCAAAACACAATACATTGCACTAGTAAGTAGTATACGCTAGTTAGTATGCTTGCTTGAGGACATGAAACGTTACACACTGTAAATTGTAGAGTTCAGTATACACTATAGAGCACACTACACAACATGGACCACTCTGTGCACTACAAAACACATAAGAATTAGAGTGTGCTACTGTAGAAATATACTAAAAGCATTTAGGAACAAAAGCACCTTCTTTCCAACATGTAATAGTTTGGCTACGATAGTGCTTGGTTACAAATACAATAGTAAGCGAGAAAAAGTGGTAAAGCAAGAATAGTAGTTTATGGTAGTGATAGACCTGTATATACTGGCTCATATTTAGCCATTTTGAAATATTGATTATTAGCATAGTATGATAACTTTCTCATATCCATACTCTACATATTCTGTTCACAAATCTTTTTCCTTTTCATTTTTTTCAAAATATTGGGTAAATTACAATCGCACAATATTTTAAATTAATTTTGAGGAAATATATTCAAATTAATTTAATTTGGAAACCACAAGTTATTAAAATTCTGCAATTTCATTACTTTTCTTTGGACATTAAATAAATGTATGATGTAATAATAATAAACAATATTATTACATATTTAAAATATTATTTTTTAATTATTTATGTATTTTTTGGCATCTGCTAACAACCAGCCAGTATATAAATATCATTATTGGCTTTGGCCATTACCACTAGTTTACATCATGTACATTATTTAATGACATTATATACAGATTTAATGTCAATAATAGTAATGATAAAAAATATTAAAATAATCAAAACCCATATCGGTCAACCACTAGTTTATATCATGTATAAGGTAAACCAAAGTGTCGGTCGGTACAGGAGTTTAGGATTATAAATAGTTTAGGAAAATGTTAGACACAAAAGGCACCACATTTTGTTAGAAATATGAACATGATAGCCAAATATCTGGATTCTTTTTAAAAATCGAATTTAAAAAAAATCAACAGATTTGAAAACTTTGACACTCACCGTTGTGCACTCGCTGGCTGTTGTCTGTGTCACTGCTGGTCTCAGGCTCTTTGGCGTCAGACGCTGGTGTTTGAGCCCCATTCACCCCCCCTGGGTCTTTATTGCCCTCTTCCTCTCTGGGCTGTTGCTCTGTGGGCTCCTTGTTATCGCCTGTAGCTTCTCGATCTGTCTTTGAATCCTTCTCTTGTCTTGTGTCTTCCTTCCGTTTGTCTTGAGATTTCACACTCGAGTCTGTGTTGATCTTGTCTTCTTTTTTAGTATTATCGCCTTTGCTGTCACTGCTTTGTGTGTCTGTGTCGGTTTTATTATCTTTCTCCTCGTTCTCTTCCTGTTTGGCCTTCTCTTCCAGATCTAACAAGCAAATTCAGTTCATCAATAGTAGCACAGAGAAAGTGAGGTCACTAAGCATGAAAAATTAAGAATATGGGATATTCGAATTCTGAATACACCAATTGTTAAAAGTTTAGGGTTGGTAAGAATTTTTTATGTTTCTGAAAGAAGTTTCTTATGCTTACCAAATACATTAAAGCAGCTATATTGTTACATTTTATTACTATTTAAAAGGACTGTTTTCTATTTTTATATATTTTAAAAATGTAATCTATTCCTGTCATGCAAAGCTGAATTTTCAGCATCATTATTCTTCAGAGTTAGTCTTCAGAGTTAGTCTTCAGAGTTCTTCAGAAATAATAATAATAATTTCTGTTTATTATCAATGTTAAATTTGAAATTTGGATCAAACTTTTAGTCCTTTGTAACTAAAAGTATTAATTTCCTTGAAAAAAAAAAGTCTGCCAGTCTGTGACATTCAGATCCTCTTTAGTTTGAACACTATTTGAATTTACAGGTCAGAGTTCAACAAACTCTTCACATTCTTGCATTTCCGCTCTCCAGAATTTGCGAGGAGCGTCTCGCTGCAGCCTACAAGATCCAGGGGGCGTGGTTGGATCCAGATCCAACTCCTCCCACCTTACATATACCTAAACCTACCCATCCCCACTCCCTGATCCCTAAACCCACCCCATCTCCACCCCTAAACCTACCAATCTCCACCCCCTAGATGTGGATCCAACCACGCCCCCTGGATCTTGTGGACTGCAGCGAGCCCTACTTGGAATTTGCACAAGTATGAATAGAAATGAATGAAACAGGAAGTCTAATGTGACTGCAACTGAACACTCTTGCCAGAAAACATTTCTTTGAAATGATAAAGCATTACTTTTGAGATCTGCTGTCACATCCTAAGTCAATCCACACATGTACTCTACTGTAGTCAATCGTGATTTAATATTACAGCATTTTTCATCTACAAAATTTGTGCCAAACGGAGATCTAGATTCATGTTATGAAGATTTGTTTTTGTTTTATTTCTTAAGCCTGAGCTCTTAAATCTTTTATTCTTATTGAATTCATTTATATTTCTGAATGAAAGCTAGATTTTTAGTTTCTGAAGAGATGAGTGGTGCTTGCCCTTGCATACTAAGGCATTGTTAATGATTGCAGGGTATTGCTATACAATTGATAAGGTGTGCAGTTGCTATGACTTTGCTTACTGCCCCAAGTCATTAGAGCTCTAACTCTCATGATTTTCTAGTCTTTAGATATGGCCTGGATCCATTGTCTAACCGGTGCATCACTATTTGATGCATCTTTTATTTAGGTTCAGCATGAGTTACCAAATAGACAAATATTAATATTTAATTCTAGGGGTTTGTTTAAATCCCTATCCCCTAGTATGAGAAACAGGAGCAAGCATTACTAATAATTTACAGCACATCACTATTTTCTCGAAGTGCATGTGTATATGTTCGCGTTTATACCTTTGACAGCCTGCGATTTCCATTTTTCTCTGTTTTTATGCACTTCCTCATTCCAGGTGATTTTGAAGGTCTTAAAATCGGCAGCGTTTACGGAGCAGTTCAGGGAAGTGCCGCCCTCCGAACCAGTGCTTTTCACAGTAGAGCGTTTACCGTCCAACGGGATGTTATTCAGACTGCACAAACACACATAGACACACAGAGTGAGCGTTTATTTAGCTTCCAGCAAATGTTTGTCTTTAGATTATATGGCAGTACATCACTTTTAAGTATAATGTCATTAGTTGTCAAGCTGATGAAGGATACCAAGAGTTTCCACGACTAGATACAGGATGTGCGTCCAAATACTATATTACTCACTTGACACCCAGGCATGTTTGGTAGTTCACACATAATGACCTGATAAAAGTACATGGTGGAACTAAAGTAATAGGTCATTAAAGGAAAGATTCCAGTTTAAAACAAAAGTTTCCCGCATATCTGACCAATTCATTTCCATGACTATATTTTAAAACGTAATTTATTCCTGTGATGCAAAGCTGAATTTTCAGCAGTATTCAGTGATACATGATCCTTCAGAAATCATTCTAATTTGTTTAAAGAAATCTTAATGACCCCAATTTTGAACAAGGTCTGTTTTTTGAGAATAGAGCTTCAATATTTTAATAGACCAGCAATGTTGGTTCGTCATTCATTCGTCCTCACCTGGACCGTCTGAATCCAGCCAGACCGGAGGGTGAGGCTTCTTCGATCATTGGAGTCACGATTTTCTCAATCATGTCTGTCAGCACAGTGAAGGTGGGCTCCACGATGAAATCAATGAAACCTGTTAGGGAAGTGAAATGAGCATCATAACACACAGAAGTGGGTATACCGTATCCTATTGATTCACACACAAGCTTGATCACTCACCGATCTGAGACTGGGCCACCATGGTAGACTTGCGATCACATAAAGGAGAGAAAGAAAGTCCAAGCTCTGCCTCCTTATCGCCCTAAAACAAAAAGCAGACAAGAACCAACACCAATTAGCATCTTTTCAGGTAAAGATTTCTGATTATTAAAGGGGTCATATCATGTTGTATTCCCTGGTAGTTGTTTTTTGAACAAGAAATACATTTTTTCATGACCATTTTCTCACCTCTAACTCTCTTAAATAGGATTTTTAGTTGCTATTTGGAGTATTTCTTTATGCGCAATGCTTTATGCACAATGCACATTTCTTAATATTATGCCTAAAATGCGTTTTAATATCACTATTAATAAGGACTGTATGATCTCTGTATAATATCAGTCTTTAAATGCACGATATTTAAAGTGTACCTGAAGTATACATTTTAACACAATCAAATATACTTCAGTATATCTTTAGTTGGACTTCCGCACAATTAAAGTGCATTAAGCACAACATTAGCAGATTTTAAGTATAACAGTTTAGTATGCCAAAAGTACAATTGCAGGGTATTTTTTATAAAGAACACAAATATGTAAATGTATTTATATTTCTTTATTTTTTCACTAGGGACTGTATGTATCCTAAAAACACACAAATTCACAATTTTTGTGCATAATTTGTCAAGACTTCAGCTTATTTGGAAATGATACACAACAAAAATATGCAGCTCACAAGTGATATTTACTTATTTCTTATATGTGACCCTGGAACACAAAACCAGTCTTAAGTCGCTGGGGTATATTTGTAGCAATAGCCAAAAATACATTGTATGGGTCAAAATTATCGATTTTTCTTTTATGCCAAAAATCATTAGGACATTAAGTAAAGATCATGTTCCATGAAGATAATTAGTAAATTTCCAACTGTAAATATATCAAAACTTAATTTTTGATTAGTAATATGCATTGCTAAGAACTTGGACAACTTTAAAGGTGATTTTCTCAATATTTTGTTTTTTTTGCACCCTCAGATTCCAGATTTTCCAATAGTTGTATCTCGGCCAAATATTGTCTGATCCTAACAAACCATACATCAATGGAAAGCTCAATGGAAAGTTTCAGAGGATGTATCTGAAATACAAATGATGTAATACAAATGATGTAAATCTCAAAATATTTACCCTTATGACTGGTTTTGTCCAGGGTCACATTTCATTTTACTAACACAGTTGTCTTTTTGGTATATTTACATTTAAAAATCACCAAAAATAAATGAAGAAAACAAAGTAAAAAGCTTTATAATGTGACCTTGATACAGTGTAATACCATAATTTTTTAACTCTAAGCCAGAATGTTTACTGTATACTGTACACTGACTTTTTGTATTAGATTGAGAAATTAGATAGAGAAATATGATACAACCTCTTCTGTTACTGACCAATCCAGACAAAATAAAGCTTTTGGTTTAGATTTCAGTTCATTTCACCACAGCTGAAATCCCTCGTGTTCAGCTCAGCTGCATTCTCATTATTCTCTGAATCAGTCCATAGCACTTCATTTGCAAACATCATAGATAATCCTGAGAAACAATATCTGTAATTATCTTTGCTATGATTGTCTTTTGGCCGAATAATACAGCTATGAACTCTAAACAGCACAGACTCCTATAAAAATTACGTTCCTCAGGATGTTTTGCCAATCGCACTTTTCACAGTCACCATTAATTTCCTGCGCAACGCTGAGCGATATTTCATTCCTGACCCTGAAATTGCAATTATAATTTCTGGGGGTGATTTACCTGTGATGAACTGATCATTTATTAGCTTAAACATGTCAATAAATCAAAGATTCAATTTCACTCTTGTAGGAACACCAAGATGGGACCGGTGTGATATCAAATCAGACAATGGGAAGTTAATTGGTTTGGCACTGTGAGGAGATACTCATCTCTTAAAAACACTGAGTTTGGATCAGAATTAGATCCGTTTTCATTTAGCAAGGAAATTGAGCTCTACTTCATTATTTATTCAATCATACAAGAAAGAAAACGTCCTGGAAAGCAATTCTGAATGACTTCATAGAGAGGCAAAAGCTGATGGCATAGAGTGAAGCAGCGGAGATTCAAACGTTGAGGTTAGAATGCTGGAAATGGATGTTTAGAGGAGATTAATGGGATTTTTACAGTGGACGTTACAGGCTTGGAATGCTAAATAAGATTAAGACTCAATTCGAGATTAGATCAGAGTGCTGATGACCACAGAATGGGAATATGGACGATGACGTGAGAGAGCAACAGACCGAGAGAGAGAGAGAGAAAACACTCACTGTATGATTGAAGAACCATAAAAACGTCTACAGGACACTGCTCTCAGCTTCAGACAGCACCCGACTGATGCATATTGCTTACAAAAATAGCAAGAGCTTTCTCAAAACCTCAATCTGCAGTCTGATTGTGAACACAATTTCCGGGAGTCAGGGTTTTTATAGGCCCACTGGGAAACAGAGTTGTGTTTACAAGGTATTGGGCTGCTGCAATGATGAGCACTTCCTAGAAAGAGCTAGGATGGATTTGCAAGGTTTTCAGCAAATAAAATTCAAATCAGAGAGTTGTTTGAGGCACTTATTTGGTAGCTAGTAAACAGGATATTCTCGACGACAACTGTATATTCTATTTTGTTTACATACATTTACTATAGTCTATGTATAAATTATTCAACATTTATTCTAATCAAATCAGAAAGGAAAAGAGATCATCTTTTTCATATGGAAATGGAAGCCTATTTGTAGGATTATATATTTTTTGTTTTGCATTTGCACAGTACAGTTTCAAGACAATTAAGTGCATTTTCTCAAATTTGTATTACCTTGATGCAATAAATAAATAATAAAACTCTCATTCTGATAATTTATTAAATAATTTAACTTGTTTTTGTTTATTGTTAAAGTAAACATGCATACATGAAGTACAATAAATACTACCGTATGTATAAGTATTTTACAGTATAGTTATGTTTTTTACATTAGTTAACTAAATTAACAATAAAAATACTTCTAAAGCATTTATTAATTTTAATGTTAATTTCAACATTTACTAACACATTATTAAAATTGAAAGTTGTAGTTGTATTTTTATTAACTAATGCTAACAAAGAATTAAATACTGTAATGTTATTAAATAATTTATTTAATATTAAATAACCTCTATTATATACAGTAAATAACCTTCAATCTTTATTTGATATGTATTAAACAAACTAACAATCAATTATTATTTAGAAAATCTTAATTTAAAATAATCACAATATATTTTATGGTCTTAAAAATAGGCTTTTTTTGTTTTCTTCAGGCAAAACTTTTTTGAGTTTATGAAATATGAAGTATGACCCAGAAACAGCTTTGATGAGATTTACATGCTTCTATAACTATATTAAGACTTAATGCTGATATTGAAATGTCTCGGGACACTGACCTGTCTGAAGAACTCCTCCAGCAGTGAGGTGGTCCAGCGGTGGTGCATGTTCCAGTTTTTGGCAGGGTGGCTGATGTCAGCGGTGTGCAGTATCAGGGATAAGGCCTTGGGTTTATCAATCCTGCAGAGGACAGAGATGTTCAGCCCCTCAGAGCTGTTATAATCACTCTGTCCAACCTCTCATTATGTGGATATGAATATCTGTTGACGCAGAAATGTTTTGGCGTGAACAGTGTGTGATTAGCTAAAGCCCCTCCTCCTGGTTACCCTGATGTGTGCGACCGCACTTACGCTTCTGGCTGCTGGAGGAAGTTCTTCATGGCTTTAATCTGCTGGAAGTGACAGGACATGTCAGTGGCCAGGACCATCTCGACCACCAGAGCCCGCAATTCTCTGAGAGAAAGAGACGTTTTCAGTATTGACTTTAAAACCGGTTACATTCAGTAAAGAACCGTCTTCTTATCATGAACCCATCATGATATACAAGCTTCTTGGGTTGATTCTATGTATAATACAACCCGAAATCCGGAAATGTTGGGACGTTTTTTAAATTTGAATAAAATAAAAACTAAAAGACTTTCAAATCACACAAGCCAATATTTTATTCATAATAGAACATGGAGAACATAAATGTTTAAACGGAGAAATTATACACTTTTATCCACTAAATGAGCTCATTTCAAATTTGATGCCTGCTGCAGGTCTCAAAAAAGTTGGGACGGGGGCACGTTTACCATGGTGTAGCATCTCCTCTTTTCAAAACAGGTTGAAGACGCCTGGGCATCGAGGTTATGTGTTTCTGTCAAATTTGGACAGAAACATTTCCGGAATTTGGGTTGTAACTAGCATATTAGTTACTTATTAATTACTAGATTCTATAAATCAGGGGATTTTTAAACTGGGATCATCCAGGGGGTCTATGGAAAAAAAATTCATCCAAAAACAAATAATAAACAATTACTATTATTTTACTCTACTGACAGTCATAGTTTTATTTTCTACAGGTTTATACATTCTATAGGTTTACACATCTAAAATTATTATTTTAGAAGGCAGTATACAAATATATAGAAATAGGCAGTATAGAAAATATACAGTATCAACTGAAAAAGTAAATATTTTACACATTATTTTTTTTATATACTGTATAACAATAATATGAATACATTTTAATATAATATATTTAATAAGAACCATATATAAATATTATCTTATAATTATTATTATTTTTTTTTTAACCTATTTATTTATTTATTTTTACATGAATTATATCTTTTATACAGAAATTATATTTCAGTTTCAAGGGCATGGTCATATTTAAGGAAATGTTGCACCACAATGTTTGAAAACATTTTCTAGAAAAGCACCAGAGCTAGAAAATAAGTTAAAGGTGGGGTATGCAGTTTTTCAAAAACGCTTTAGAAAAGCGAGTCAGGCCAGTACCAAAACAAACTTGTAGCCAATCAGCAGTAAGGGGCGTGTCTACTCATGACGCGAGGAGAGAGCGCTCATCAGTGTGGAACAAAAGAAGGCTTACGCCGTGTCTACACTGGACGCGACAAAGCGGCAGTTGAAAATCAATTGAAATGTGTGTCAATATGTTATAAATAGAACTAGGGGTGACCCCGAATAGTCGACAATTCGATGCTTCGATATGAGGAGCCTGATTCGACTCCCAATCTCACAGTCGAATATTCGCGGGGTGTTAGGATCATGCCATTTTGGCTATATGGGGGTGCTCAAATGTCTGATTTCACATGGAATTACTGGTTTTGCTTTGTTTCACAGAACTAATCGTTGCGTATGTGTGGGGCAGAGCTATCAAAATAGGGGTGAGACCCTTTTGGGGTAGGGGCGTTTGTTTTGGTTATTTCAAATGTCAACATTGGCTAACAGAAATCACTTACCCCACGTTTAATTGTGCACAAGTTCTCCTATGCTGTTTTATTTTCTAACCAAAAACAAAGCTTACTTATAGAGCTAATATGAGTTCGAGGTTTGCAACATGTTTCTAACCTCCAGTCATCTTTCGACAAATTGTAGAGGATGTTCATTTCATCATCTTCCTGCAGGAGGCGATATGCAGCGCTAACATGGTGGTTTTCCTGTACGGCACGGTCATTGTATAGTATAGCTGTGTCAGATCTGTAAAACACACATTAGTTCTGTTAAAAGCCATTGATGTATTCGGCTTGCTGAACTGAATGATAATGGTGTTTCATAGGAATAGTACCTGGTCTGAATGTGGAAGTTGTTGGTGGTGCCGGTATGTTCGTAATCATGCACAGTAGCAGCGAACAGCATAGCAAAGATCTCCAACTCTGTTAACCAGTGCTTGAAGTGAGATAACACAAGAAATTAAGAAAAATCCCATTTTCACTCAAGTGTTTTGATACAGTCGGTTAATTCTTTTGGGTTTATTGCAGTCATAATGTCCATTGGGCCAACAAGTGAAATAAATTCTCTCTCTCTGCTAATGCTGTAAATTATACAGGACAGTATCTGAGACTGATTCAAACAAGTAACTCATCTTTTTGAACTATTCATTGAAAGAACCGAGTCATAAGAGTCGGAATCAGACTCGACTGCTTGTCCTGTATATATCTGATTCACCAAAAACAACCGGCTCTAAAGAGTCATGTGTTCAGAAATCAGACTACACTTGTCATCCAGTATATATTTGATTCACTAAAAAGAGCTGCCCCCTAAGAATCTTTTGTTCAGGAATCAGACAAGGCTGATCAGCCTTGTTATTTTTCATTCAGTAAAAAGAACTTGCACAAAAGATTAATTTGTTCAAGAATCAGACTGCACTGGATACTCTATATATTTATTTGATTCACTAAAAAGAACCAGCACAAGAGTCATTTGTTCATGAATTAAACTACACTGGCTGTGTATGTTTGTTTGAACATGCAGAGTGAGAGGAAAACTAGAAAAACAGATGGAAATGTCATACATACAGAAGAAAAATGTGCTAAAAAAATCACTCCAAACACCATTCATGTTCAATGAAAAACACTTCCTTATCAAAAAATGTAAAGCCCCATTACGTATTCTTTAATAAATAACATCGTTCTGCTAAACTGAAGATAAACATGAAGGAAATGAAATGATATTAGTTCATTATTCTTCGGCACATTTATTCTTCTGTGCATAACATTATCTTACATTAACACTAAATCACCAAAGCGCCAGAATGACGAAAAGAAATCATCAGTGGTGTAAAAGCTGGGGGCAAATAATTTGTCAGCACACCAGTGTGATGTCCACACATCACAGAGAGGTTAATGAGCCCACGGCGGGAGTGACAGGAGCGTGTTTTGAGGCGTCGAGGGAGATTAACTTCCTATTGACTGGTATACGAGCAGCATCGCAAAGCGAGAGCGGACCCTTGCACCTACTTCCATTCCAAGAACCCCAACCTCAATAAATACCTCAAGTTCAGTCAGTGTCAGGCGTAATAAAACATACTTCACCGGCTCGGTTCGGTAGAAATAACAATAATAAACAACCGAGGGGTCTCGATGTACATGATTATTTTACTCAACCACACATAAATATACACAAATCCCCAAAAGCAAGACTATTGCTTGAATTCACAGGGTCTAAGACAACCATGGACTTACAACCATGCCGGTCTTGAGCAGGAGGTAATGCACTGTCTGGGTGACGTCTGCAGCGTGGATTAGGTTGTGGTAAGGGTTTCTGTGCTTGCTGTAGCCCACCTCCAAGGCCTCCACAAAAGACACCAGAGCAGAAACAGGGATCTGAGGAGACATACAGTGTCAAACAGCCATCTGAGGATGATCACCTGGACTTTATCAAATGTCATTATGATGCATGGTTGAGTCCAAACGCATAGCAAATGCCATTTCAAAAGTGTTTGTAAATGTTGGTAAAAATAAAAATACATTTGGCAGTATTTCTTATATTAGTTAAAAATTAGTATATGGAAAACAGGAAAATAGTGCTTAAAAAAATTACATAATAAAATAAATTTAAAACTGACCAAATCTGATGTGTTTCGTTCTGCTTTACATTGTCCTATTATGATGTTCTCAGATCCACATATATCTAAATTTTAAAATTCAGTATAGAGAGAGCATCTTACCTTAAAGCGATTGATTATGTCATATCTGGTGAGAAGTTCATAAAAAATAAATTTCAGTGCATGATCTCCGCTGGCATCATTCAGTGTGAAGACGTCAAATGACCACGTGTCCACATGCTAGACCAACATAAAACAAGACATCTTTATCATTACCATCAATATAGTAACATGAAATATCTATATTACCATTCAAAAAGTTTGGGGTCGGTAAGTTTTTTTTTTTTTTTTTTTTTAAATGTGCAATCCTGAATTTATTTGACCAATATTATATTAAAATAATATTGTAATGTGTGATATTTCTGAATAAAAGTATTAATTTCATAAAAAAAATCTTTGACACCACTTTTGAATAGTAGTGTGTACAGTATAGCTTTTCACAACTTCCTATAGAAAAGAAAAATCACAAATAAGACCTCTTTGCATCTTCGGAGTTATGAAATAGCAACTGAGACTTTATTTTATGATGCCTATAAACTTGATAAGATGTTCAGTCCTGGAGCCTCAGAAATTGCCGCTTTTACATAATGTAGTAATACCAGCCTCATTTCTTTTTTATAACGTATAAATTACTTTCACCTCCCTTATAAACAGGGTCTGTGATGAACGATGTGTGATTCTATCAATGTACATTTCAATCCTGAGTCATGAAATGAACATCGGTAATAATACAGGAGATGTAGTCTACGTTATGGCCGCCTGTGGTTTGTGTGTCTCTCTCTTTCCATCCACTCTAAGTTTGACCCTCCGTTATTTCATCTCATCACTTTCAAAGAAAGTTCTATGTAGGTTTGTTTAGTTGGTTGCAATGAACATTTGCAAAATGCTGCATTAAATATTCACATCCTCAGATTGGAGTATTTGTCCTGCACTACGTCTCAGTCACGGCTGGGTGCTTTCAATAGCTGAAGGCTGTATGTGGAGATATATATGCAGATTTACTGACTGCTGTGAAATCAACAAGAGAGAGAGGCAAAAGCCACCAGGACATCCAGTACAAACCAGCTGCCTCATTTATAAAACACTCTTACAATCAGATTTGATCCTAAAATCTGTGCATTTAATCCTATGCTAAAATTGAAGCATAAAGAGACATAAAAATATTCTCATACAAACTTTAAGTGATGAAAGTGTAAGCATATTAATTTACATTGATAATATATTATATTAACATTAATATCACAAATTATTTATTCATTATTATTATTATTATTTTTACTATACACTGTTTAAAAGTTAAGGGGCAGTAAGACTTTTTTCATAAGCAATTATTCTTTATTATTTCACAAGGATGCATTAATTTGATAAAAAATTATAGTAAACATTTATAACGCAACAAAAAAATTATATTTCAAATAAATGCTGTTTCTTGAGCAGTAAATGGGGATATTAGAATAATTTCTGAAGGATCATGTGACACTGAAAATTCAGCTTTGCATCACAGAAATAAATTACATTAAAACATTAAACAAAACAGCTACTGTAAACTATAATAATGTCACAATATTACTGATTTTAACTATTTTTGATCACATAAATCGGTTTTGGTGCGCATAAGAGGCTTCTTTCAAAAACATTAAAACATGTGACTCTACACATCTTTATAAATGAGGTCTGGACAAGGCAAAAGGATTCAAAACTCTATATAAAATGAAGCCATCATTATTTTCAGCTTATTAACTTCATTTTCTATTAAGATTAGGTGGACAGAGCCAGCAAATTACTGCTATTGTTTGACAAGAACATGTGTATTAGTATTCTGTTACGCATCCTTCTCACCTAGCAGACACTTTATACATTTACCTGCACATAAATCAATGAGAAGCAAATTGACTCAAGGGCACAAGAGTTATAAGGGACTGCAGGAGATCTCTATTCCATTTCCAAAATTCGAACCTTCACCCTTTGTCATACCAGCCTTGAGGCTTAACCACTAGGACACCACATTATTCTGTTGATCTGACTTTCATCCACACACTTTAGAAAAAGGTTTATGCTGTGTTGCATGTAGAATATAAATGGGATTGGATGTTTACAAATACTGCATGTTCAAAAAACTAGATGTACTCAACACAACACTTATTTTATTTTACATTTGAAGTGACCATATTGCACACTTCTGGTTCAGATGGCACAGTAAAAGGGTTAGAAAGAGTAGAATATGATATGATATTCCAAACACAGCCTTACAAGAACACCTTTGACCATCACTTTTAGCGCAGACAGACAGAATTTTAGAATCACAATAGGCAACAGAACAAAAGAATATTTTAAAAGATTGGAGACTTATGACTGAAATGACAAAAGGGAGTAACTCTAAGTGTCCTGCCACAAATTGTTGAAATCAAAAATGAATGAGAAGCTGATAGGAGAATAGATGCGGCTGATAACAGCTCTGAAATGGCATTCGTGATCGAATCACAGCAGATAGCTGGAGGTATAATTTGGACTACAATTTCATGTGGAGGATTAAAATCAGCATATTTTGCATTTGCCTAATACACTAGCATTCAAAAGTTTTGAGGTTGGTAAGTTTTTCTTACGTTTTGGACAGAAGTCTCATGAACACAAAAGCTGCATTTATTTAATCAAAAACAGTAAAAACAGCAATTTAAAAAAAAAAATTATTACAATTTAAAATACCTGCTTTCTATTTGATTATATTTTAAATTGTGATTTACTCCTGTTATGCAAAACTGAATTTTCAGCGTCCTTACTCCAGTCTATAGTATGGAAGGATTTTCCGGACTATTTTCAAAAGGAATTGCAAATTGTATTTTCAGTTGCGTTTTCCACATGTGAGCACATCAATTGTGACAATCCAAATGCAATTGCAAATCTTGCATTACAGTTTGCATCGCGAACGCACAGTGACTGCCACATTTCAAATGAGACAAAGATGAACCTTCTTTATCTAAGTGATGGGAAAGCAAAAATGTAGAGAAAAGAAGGTAACTGCAAATCATCACAAGCATACAGCCTCATCTGTAAAGCATGGTGGAGGTGGTGTCATGGCATGGGTATGCATGGCTGTCTCTGGAATAGGCCCTCTCAACTTTACTGATGACTTAATGTATGATGACAGTAGCAGAATGAATTTGGAAGGGTACAAAACCATCTTGCCTACCAATATTCAAGAAAATGCCACCAGATTCATTGGGAAGAGCTTCATATTGCATCAGGACAATGACCCAAAACACCCTGCCAGTTCAGTCAAGGAATTTATAAGGGCAAAGAAATGGAAAGTCTTAGATTGCCCAAGTCAATCTCCAGATTTAAATCTGATTGAACATGAATTTCACCAGCTGGAGAGGAGAGTAAAGGCAGAAACGCCCCAAAACAAGCAACAATTGGGATTGGCTGCATTAAAGGCTGGGAAAAGTATTTCAAAGGATGAGACCAAGAGTCTGGTGATGTCTATGGGTCACAGACTCACTGCTGTGATTGTGTGCAAGGGATCTGCAACTAAATAATAGCTTTTAATCTTTTATATCTGCCTTATGTTCAACTGTCCCAATACTTATGCTCACATAAATGAGTGGGATGAACTCTAAAAGTGCTGTTCTTTTTATTTGGTAAAACATGTATGTGTTGAAACGGCTAATAATAAAATTTGACATTCTGTAGTTTTGTCTCATATTCATCTTTTAATCATAGTTGCAAATGTCTTGACTCCACAGCCAACAGAGCAATTTTGTCTTTACTGCCCAATACTTATGGAGGGCACTGTATGCTGCATTCTATTAGACAACTATCCAAAAAAGAGGCTAAAATCTCTCTGTCCTGTCTAAACCGTGTGTGTGTGCGCCAGGTAACCTAGCTGGCCGAGGGAAAGATCAATTGTGCACGTCGGTTGATTAAACAGGGCTGTTTGCCTGGAGACGGTTTGATTTTGCAATCTCCCCCTTGTTGTTTCTTACATAAGCTATTGTGCATTCAAAATGTGTTGCATTCACACGTTTCTCATTCATGCTGTGACCAGGTTGTGCATGTGTTTGTGCATTTGAGGTCACAACCTAAAATCTGATTGGCTCGTTCCATTACCTTCAAGGCCGTGATCACGCTGGGCGGATAGCTCAGCCCCACCATGTTGGAGGTCCGTCGGTACATCCTGTCAGAAAGAGATAACACACTCCTGTCAGTGTGTGAGAGCTTCTGGGAAATAAAAAAGAGTGAAATTCCTTGTTTCACTCCAGATGTCCTTTAACATTTATATTTTAGGAGCATGCAGTGCTGGAAATATGAGACTAGACAGGAAATGCGCAGCAGGGTCACAGGTCAGTCCCGATCGATCTATGAGTCAGGCCCTGCTTAAAATGTATCAGCTCTTTATCAGTTCTTTGAAGGTTTCCATTTATTACCCGTGGGACGCCTATAGGATTTAAATTTGTTTACTTTATACCGTTAGCTGGAAAAACCCTCATATACCTTTCCACAAATATCCCTGCTTGCACCGCGTGCACGATGCTACGAAATCGCGGCTTCTCCTCCGACCGTCTCAACATCAGCCCCATCTGACGTGTGAAAGTTGACGCCAGCCAGTCGCGCACTTCTGAGGGAACAGAGTCGGACTGGATGTCACTGAGCTCATCTTCTGTATCCACCAACCGCCTGCAGGAACAATGCACACACGCACACACACACATACACACACACATACACACACACACACACACACACACACACACATATAAGACACGATTGCAGTCTGAAGACACTAAATGGGTAAGTCATGTCACTTTCGATCACGTCAGATGAAATTTCATCCAAAACGCCTCTGAGCAAAGTGATGGAAAGAAAAAGATAAAAATATACAATTCCACTTCAAAGACAAGGGAAATACAAACATATCTGATCACCTAAACATAACTTACATATTGAAAACCTTCTCCAACACAAAAATTCACGCTTTTATAAATCATAATTGACAATATCATGATTTAAGATAAAAAGTCATAACTGTGAAAGAAAAAGTCAAAAATAGTTATGGGATAAAAGACGAAATTATGACGCAAGTCAAAATTATGAGAGAAAGTCATAATTATGACAGTCAAAAATTATATTCTGATAATTCTGACAAAAAGTCAAAATTCTTAAAGATAAAAAGATATAATTGTGACAGCTAAGATACTAAATGATCATTCTGATACAAAACCGTCCAAATTATGACGTTATAATGAGATAAGACAAAATTATAAGTCAAAATTGACAAAAAGTCATGAGTCAAAATTATGAGAAGACATCGTGACACTTGAAATTGACACAAAATGCTCATTCTGATACAAAAAAGTTGAAATTGTGACGTCATAATTAGTTGATTTAATTTTTGCCAAAAGAAAAAGACAATCACAAAAGACAAAATAAATTCACAATGTATGTGTTGTGCTCACCTTGTTTCTTCAATGTAAAAATTCTAAATTGACTCATATTCATACTCATATTTATGAATAAAAAGGCAAAAGAAAAAAAGAGTTAAAGTCATAATTATATGGCAAGTCAAAATTATGACAGTTATCACCAATAAATTAGTTTCTCATAATTATGACTTGGTATTTCATAATTTAGACTTCCCATAATTATGTATTTTTATGTCATATGTCACATGGTGCTGCGAGTGGATCGCTGAGTTGATCATAAGGACTCTTCATAAATGAATCATTGAAACTGGTTTTGTGAACACTGAACAGATCAAATAGTTCATTCAAAAAAGCATTGCTATTCCTCTCGTGAACTCTTATGAACATGCTGAAAAGAGTGAGGAAGGATATCAAGACTTTGTGTTGATTAATTAGTTCTGCTCTTCTTATAAAGATATGGGAAACACAATATGGCACACAAATTATGACACTCCATTTTGAAGCCTGAAAGCTTCAGTCCCTACTCATTACAAGTGCATAAAAAAGAATAACAAAAATATGTAGATTCAGAAAAAAATTTCCTTTTGTGTTTTGTAAAAGTGAATCAAACAGGTTTGGAAAAACATAAGGGTGAGTGAATGATGCAAAATTTGCATTTAATTTAATGCATGGCACATTTTCCTCTCAGATGTTGCCAATGTTTCCATTTCTGTCTAAACAACTGAATAAAATACATCAAATGCTGAAGCACTCATGCATGAGGAGATAGCATTACAGAACACATGCAATCCCTCTTCCATTTGCATTTTTATTTCAAACGGAGGTTTAAGAGCAGCTTTAGAGATTAAACACACTCTAGGAACAACATATACCTCTGACCCCAAATTTGTTGATTTCATTTTTGCCAAAAGAAGAGAAATTCACAATGTATGTGTTGTGCTCACCTTGTTTCTTCAATGTAGACAGATTCCAAAACGGATGCAGCATATTCTAGGTTTTTCTTCAAGTCGACAACAGAAGCCTCACCTCTCTCCAACTGTTTCACCAAACATCTCAGCCTGAAATGAAAAAAAAAAAGACAGAATTTGTTTAGGAAAAGGTTATTTTTGTATTTAATCGCTTGGATTGAATTGTCATTAATGAATAGGACAACGGAGATGAGTAAAAAAAAAAAGACAAAAATAAACAAATAAATGAAATATTACAAAAATAATATAATAAAATAGATTCAAACCAAGTCTTGCTGTGGATTCAATTCTGACACACTCAAAGCACCAAAAACAAAAACTATTTGCATTTCAAAGGAAAAATAGCTTAAAGCAGAAGTAGAAGTAAAGCAGAAGTTTGAGGCAAGTTTTCTTTAAAAGTCAGTTTGAAGCCCAATATGTGTGCTGTACATTTGCGGGGTGGTTTGTGGCTGCCAAATGAATTTTACAAAAAGCGAACAGATTCATCCATCATCTTTATTGCTAAAGATGATAAAAGCGCTCTATGTTGCTGACCATCTCCAGATTCTTTTCACTACTGAGAAATAAACTGATCCATTCTGTGTTGATTCTGACAAAGTGTTCAGCTGTTATCTGAACAGACTGAATGTGTATTATAATAAACATAGTTGGATATCTTGGATACCGAGTTCCAACAGTGCTAAAATTCACAATATAATAATAGCTATGCAGTGAAACACCTGCTTTGTCTTAGTGTAATGTCCTCTTATCCCCTTTAAAAAAAAAAAATAAAAAAAATAATAATATTTGGATTTCCACTGGTGCCCCCCAAAAATATTAGCAGCATCAAGTCTCTGGCACTATGCCTATAATTCAGTGAACAGACTGCATCACTGTTTTGTTTATGAGCCACACATCTCTGAAGTGAATTACGATCTTCAGTCATGTGGACAGCAGGCCAAATAAAAAGGCCAAACGTCCCAGGTGTGTGCAGCAGAGAGATTTTTCTGCATGGGTCTGGACGAAGAGGTGCGTGTTTGCATGAATGGAGAACACAGGAAACACATTTGACCCAATTCCCATCCCAAATGACTGGACTGAGCGAGCCAGAGCAGCATGCAGGGATGAGACAGAGTGAAATCATTCAGTCAATCTACTAGAAGATATTTTGCAAAATATAAGAAGATATTCCAAAAGCACATTTAGGAGAATGCTGGTTTGAACTGTTTCAGTTCCCACTGACTTTCAATGTATGGACAAAAAAGTTAATTGGAACCAAAACTGGTAATAAACATTTTTCAAAATATTGCGGTGACTTTTTTTTCACAGAATTGTAAGATATAAACTCAAAATTTCGAGTTATAAAATTGCGGGACCATAAATTCGCAATTGCGAGAAAGAAAGTCCGAATTGCGAGATATAAACTCGCAATTGCGAATTATAAAGTCCGGTTCTGAGGAGAAAAAGACTGATATGTTCTCAGAATTGCGAGTTTATATCTCACAATTCTGACTTCATTTTATTTTTAAATATTGATAATTATAGTGAAGCAGTCTTTATTTATTGAGAATTAGGGAAAATTACCATTGAGAAGAGACAAAATAAAATAAAATATGAAATAAAATAAAATAAAAGTAACAGTTCTGTAGCATAGCCATGATACTGATAATAAAAAAAATGAATTATAAAAAATAAGAACAAATCTTGAAAGTGATCAGTTTGAAAGTAGCTGCACGTTTAGTCCATTTCAACAAAAACTGACAACTTGTGACTCTCCTCTCAATGATCTCTTGTCCTCTATCTTCAAGTGGTCAGCAGCTGTGTTATTTGAATGAAGTGCTCTCGTTCAAGTGAAAAGCTTGATGTCAGAAGCAGGGTCGAGGACATGCTGTTTGAACAATGTTATCAAAACAGGCGAAGCGGAGCAGAAACACATTCTGCTGGTGTCCCCAAGGAATCCCCTCCTTCAGACAAACGCAATCGATGCCGCAAGTCAATGCCATCCCATTAGAGGATTAGTATTTCCTAGAATCTGTCCTGAGCAGAAATAAGAGCAAAAATTCTTTAGACGTTCGCATCCACTTGGTCACCATTGCACAATGTATGACCTTTCTAATACAGAGAAAGAGCCACATTAAATGCTTATGATTAGACCATTAAACCACACCAATTCGGATTTAGACAGCATGTTTCAAATAATGGTCTTGTGGGCTAAAAGAATTGAGGAATGTAAATGTGTTTTAGTCGTGATTGCTCAGCTCGGTAATGTCTGTGAACAGGAAATGGTGAAGCCGAAATGCATCAACATGTTGCAATTTCCTTGAGCTGAATTCTACAGGGAAATTCACTTTTAATCTAACAGACAGGGGTCAAAATGGACTTTTTATTGATTGTGTGTGCGTTTTTTCTTAAAACGGCATGTGTTGTTGATAAAGATGGATTATGATGTCAGTATACCCTGTGCGCCCAAAGAACAACACTACTTTTCTACTGCATAATTTGCATATACTATAATAGTATGACAATTTCACACTGATTTTATTTGAATTAAATGTAAACTTAATTATCAGGTTTTGGATAAATTCTCATACTTTATTATAATTATTATTATTGTTTATTAATACAACCCGATTTCTGGAAATGTTGGGAGTTTTTTTAAATTTGAAAAAAAATTAAAACTAAAAGACTTTCAAATCACATGAGCCAATATTTGATTCACAACAGAACATAGAGAAAATAACAAATGTTTAAATGGAGAAATTGTACACTTATCTACTAAATGCGCTCATTTCAAATTTGATGCCTGCTACAGGTCTCAAAAAAGTTGGCACAGGGGCAACAAAGGGCTGAAAAAGCAAGCCATTTTGAAAAGTTCAGCTGGGAGAACATCTAGCAACTAATTAAGTTAATTGATATCAGGTCTGTAATATGATTAGCTATAAAAGTCTTAGAGAGACAAAGTCTCTCACAAGTAAAGATCTCCAATTTGTGAAAGAATGTGTAAAAAGATTGTAGAATACTTTAAAAACAACGTTCCTCAACGTCAAATTGCAAAGGCTTTGCAAATCTCATTATCTACAGTGAGTGAATAATATCATCAAAAGATTCAGAGAAACTGGAGAAATCTCTGTGTGTAAGGGACAAGGCCGAAGACCTTTGTTGGATGCCTGTGGTCTTTCGGACCCTCAGACGACACTGTATCACTCATCGGCATGATTCTGTCATTGACATTACTAAATGGGCCCAGGAATACTTCCAGAAACCACTGCCAGTAAACACAATCCGCAGTACCATCTGCAGACGCCAGCTAAAGCTCAATCATGCAAAATGGAAGTGAAAATGGTCCAGAAGCGCCGTCGTGTCCTGTGGACCAAGGCTCATTTAAAATGGACTGTTTCAAAGTGGAAAAGTGCTCTATGTTCAGACGAGTCCAAATTTTACATTCTTGTTGGAAATCACGGACGATGTGTCCTTCGGGCTAAAGAGGAGGGCGACCTTCCAGCGTGTTATCAGCGTTCAGTTCAAAAGCCAGCATCTCTGATGGTATGGGGGTGCATCATTGCATACAGTATGGGCAGTTTGCATGTTTTGGAAGGCACTATGAATGCTGAAAGGTATATAAAAGGTTTAATAGCAACATATGCTCCCCTCCAGACGACGTCTATTTCAGGGAAGGCCTTGTGTATTTCAGCAGGACAATGCAAAACCACATACTGAAGCTATTACAACAGCATAGTTTCATAGTAGAAGAGTCTGGGTGCTGAATTGGCCTGCCTGCAGTCCAGATCTTTCACCTATAGAGAACATTTGGCGCATCATTAAATGAAAAATACGTCAAAGACAACCACAAACTCTTCAGCAGCTGGAATCCTATATCAGGCAAGAATGGGACCAAATTCCAACACCAAATCTCCAGAAACTCATAAGCTCGATGCCCATACGTCTTCAAACTGTTTTGAAAAGAAGAGGAGATGCTACACCATGGTAAACATGACCTCGTCCCAACTATTTTGAGAACTGTAGCAGGCATCAAATTTGAAATGAACTCATTTTGTGCATAAAATTGTAATTGTAAAATTTCTCCATTTAAACATTTATGTTATCTATGTTCTATTGTAAATAAATATTGGCTCATGTGATTTTAAATTCTTTGTTTTCATTTTATTCAAATTTAAAAAACATCCCAACATTTCTGTAATTCGTATTGTAATAATATTATTATAAATTAAATTATAAATATTATTTAACAATCAAATTGGCATTGAGAAACGTAAAATAAAATAGCAGGCATTATTGTAACCTACAGGTCAGAGCAACAGTTTAAAGTTAGGTTAGATCTTATAAACATTATAGCTGCATGAATAACTCCACATTCGCAGACATTTGAAGGAAACTCTATTGTACCCTTGAGTGCTGAGGTTTGTCACCATGACAGTATCACAAGAACGCATGTTAAGCACGTCGTTATGTACAACAAGACGCATACAGTGCATTAGCCAAGCATTTGCATATTTAAACAGAATGTGTCTTGCCGAAGGCGAGCTTTGTGTGCAAATATCATTCTATTCGATGCTCATTCACTGTCATATTTTGTCTGACAGACATACAGTTTATGTTGTACGAACAGACCACCAGTGGTATCACATACTAGGCTACCTGTTCATTAGCGGCTCCTAATGAGCATGTGTGCCGATGACTCATCATGAATGTTTGACTTTTGCAGAGCAGATAAACTCCAGCCTAAGGGGTTAAGACTGCAAACTTCTGAAGAAAGACATCTAAGCCAGACTATAGCTCTGTTATAAAAACTATTGAGCTTCCTACCTAGACAGCATTTAAATAAAAACAATAGATAGATAGATTTGCTTAATCTTATTTATTTTTAATTGTATTTTATTCAATATTTATGTGTGCTACATGTTTTTATGTTAACTATTTTAGTATTGTGTTGTTCACTTGTGTTTGGAACAGAGGTTTTGTCACCATTGACTTTTATGTCTGTGTCGAGGCTCCAGATCTCAAGGGCATCACAACCAGATCACTCAATGGAGTATAAGATACAGCACGAACAGAGAAACACTATTAAAACACAGACCTCTGGAGAGACGTGACAATATCTGGACTTTCTTGTCGGCCCTTTTTCACCTCTGAGATACTTTTTAATCCTTTTATTTTATTTTGAATCCTTCCTTTAATCTTGTCTGCCACCTTTTACTCTTTCTTTTAATGTATAACACACACAAAAACAATCACACCCACCCACACAAAAATGCATTAACTTACACAAACCGCTTACCCAAAAAATCAACACATGCCCTCTTTCGTTCCACCCTCCCCCATGCTCTGAGAGATTTCCATCTTTCTCTCTCCACTGAAGGTCAGTGGATGGTCTGTTTTAAGGTCAGTCAAAAGCTTCTGGACGTCTGAGGACACAAGATTTATTCAGGACGTCCGTGTCTCGCTGCACTGGCAGACGTTTCCCTCACTAAGCACAATCCCTGGTTGGTTAGTTTGACAGTCTGGCTGTCAGATTGAGGTTCTGTTCCAAAACCTCATGTGTTGCCTTAATGTCTACAGATTTCTTATTTGAAATAGACACGCATATCTGACCGATTTGGAGTGTTCTTCATATGAAGTAACTCATACATTAGTGTTTTATACAAATAAGGCTTGAAGAAAAATCAGTTCACAATTGATTTCAATGCAGTTTGACGTTAGCATGTTGCAAACAACAATACTGATTATGTGCTGCATTCAAAGAATAAATTTTTATAGTCTTATGCATTCCCTCGCATTCCTATGCATTCCTGGGGCTCTGAATGAACGTGTTTGTGCTGAGTGGACTGTTTACTGCGACCTTGACAGATCTGGTGAGCTCAAACTCTGTGATGTTGAACGCCATGTTCCGGCACGGCGGAGGTTGCCGTGGTGATTTGCGATGCGTCAGTCGACTGGCACATGTAGAATGAAACATATGTGGCGTCCATGGGGGGCCCAAATGCCTTCCTTCCGCATAGTGGGGGACTGGACCACAAGGATATGCTGGTAATCAGGTCCTAAACAATCAGTGTCTAAATCTCCATCCGGATGTGGTTTCAGAAAGGAAGACAGGTCAGCACCCCGATTTCCAAATAGCTCTTTAATTCCGATTTAGACGAATACCCAACCGGAGCCAAAGGCACCAGAAAGTGCTTGGATTGAGAACAATGACATAATATTCTCCAGTGACATCTCCTCAACCCCCAAAGATCAAACTCAACAAAATAAACAAACCATAAGCCTTACAATCTTTTAAACCGGATTGGTCTCAAAACACAATTCATTTATTTTTGGCTTTTTTGATGGGAAGAAAGAGGAACAGTATTGGGAAATCAGAGTTTCTTGCATAAGTACCATATCTCAATGTGTATTAAAAATTCAAATATGTTCAGATCATGTTTCACCCAAAAATAAAAAATAAAATGTTACCCTAATTTTGCATATTTGTATGGCATTTAAGCACATTCCACCACTAAAATTCTCATTCCTGTAAAAAAATCTAATATTTATTAGTTTAATTTTTCTAACTAATGAAAGATTTTTTTTATTTAAATTTTTTTTTTTTCTTTAAATCAATACAAATACAACCCAACCATGATTTATACTTACAATTTTACTTAAACTTACAGTTTAAATAATATATGATACTGCAGTACAGTAATGAAAATGACATTTCTCTGAGAATATTCTGAGAACATGATCAAAATAATGTAATAATTCAATCTTAATGGTCCCCAAAATAGGCTTAGTTTCAGAAACACGCACAGGCCTCGCTAATATCAGAGGTTTAACAGATAAATCTCTTCTCACCAGACCAGAGATGGATCTGAACCCGTCAGCAACAGGTTCAGTGTGTTAAGCCTTTCCAAAACCAAAGAACAGTGGCGGATGAAGCAGAAAAGCCAATGTTGGGCCGATCTTCTCAAGCTCATCGGGTTTAAACCTGTCTCTAAAGCACAACACTGTAAAAGCTCTATAAACCCTTTATTCAGGTTAGGGAGAGCAGGACTAAGTGCACCATAATCCCTTTTAACAGTTCTCTAATTGGATTCTGGCAAAATTACTCGTGCACATACAGGATTGAAATGATGTCTGTGGCTCCAACAGCTACGCTAACTGAACTCTGAAACTGAAGGAACTCACATCTGCCCGGATTAATCATTCAGGATTATAAACAACAAATTCCTGGCACATCCACTAATAAAACCTCATAATATCATGTTGAGCCATATAAGAAACACTGTAGTATTATCACAAAGGTTGCATATTAGATGTAATCATCCACATGTACCTTTACATATCGTTTATCTATAACCAATGGCACGCATTTCAAAACTTTCCATCATTCTGACAATTGAAAAAAGGTTGTCTATTGCATTTTCCTCAGTAAACGAGAGAAAAAAAAGAGAAAATTGTCACACAAATTAATATGTGCAGCCAATTTCCTTAGCGAAACAGGATATTCACTAGACAAAAAAATATTTTACTAATTTACACTAATGTGTAAGGCCACAGCAACATCTCTGGTCACAGATTTGGATGTCTCTGCACTGTAATAACCAAAAGCAGAAGGGTCAGACCGACCTCTACATCACTTAAACACAGTCAGGGAGATAATGAACTGATCAATAGAGCCAGAAACAAGACAAAGTAGAACAGCAAAGAGAGAAGGATGAGGTACTGTAGACGAAAAGACACAACAGGCTCCTTTCAGACTGACTTAATCATGTCAACAATTAAAACCAGGCCATTAATACAAAAAATAATTCACTTTTTTGGCTATATTTATCAAAGTTAATTCGACAGACACTTAAAAAGCGACTTCTTCTGTGTCCTTTTTATGACTTCTCATCATTTGTGTGTGCCATACGAGGCATGTCCAGTGAGAATACTGGGCTCTGAACACGATGCTGTCATCTAAGTTTATAACAGGCCTGAAAATTACACTGACACTAAAGCGCAAAACACACACAAGTCAGCTGCACTTTCCTGCCCTGGAATATTAGTATGCGCATGTGTGCAACGATGATGGCTGCAATTTTTCTTTTGCATGCTTTATCATCCACCAGGAAGAAATGATACATCAGATAGAATGTAGAAAAGTACATGTAATCATTTCAGATTTCAGGATATTCAGACTATCATTTCAGGATAGTTCACCCAAAAATAAGGGTTCTGCCATCACGTTGTTTCAAACCTGTATTTCTGACTTACTTTCTTCTCCATACAATGAAAGTCAAAGGGTTGTTCGGACACTATGTTCTTCAAAATATGTTCTTTTGTGTTCGGCATAAGAAAGTCATACAGGTTTGGAACGACATGCAAGTGAGTGAAGACTCATTTTTGGGTGAACTATCCCCTTAATTAGGTTCAGGGTTTGGTTTGAATCACTTAGCCAAGGTATGAGCAGTAATAATACCGATGCTTGCCTAAGCAAACACCACTAATTACTGTAATCATTATTATCAGTCACTTCTGTGGTCAGGTCTGTAATGGATTGGTTTGTAACTCTAAACTGCACAAGGACAACTAGCAGTCACAGTCAGGCTCAAACCTCCAGAGATAAATGTCTGGCTTACGGTGCATTAACTCAAAGCATCGCAATACGGCACATCACAGGACTGCCCTAATCCTCTTCAGTCTCACACACTCACTCACACACACAGATATATTTTATCAGATTTATCAGATTCACTCCATCTGTCAGACATTATTTTCACACTGTTTGTAAAACACTTAGTGTCCTGTGTCTTTTCTTATGAAGCACTAAAACAGATTAATGCATTAAGCAGGTGATCGGAATATACAAAGTAGGTGATAAAGCGACTTGAATGCTTTTTCTCTGCAATCTGTTCATTGGTTTGGAAATGGAAGTGGGATGTTAGTTTTGTACGTTAAATATAGTTTATAGACTATAAACAACAAAAAAGATAATGGATAGGAAAGATTGTCTAATTACTAAACCTACAAATGTGCCCAAGAATTATGGGTATGTCAGCAAATGATCAACAGATAATTTGTGAGAAAATGAGATAAGAACAAGTGAAATACTTCTAATTGTTAACTTGCTGACATGGGTTTTGCCTCGATTAATCCAGAAAACATCCACATGGGGAGGGAGCTGGAGAGATTATGGTAGTTTGTACATGCGTGACCCTCTGAGAGGATCAGAGAGGGAAAGTCCAGTGCCATTCAACACTACTACACGCCACTTCATCTTAAAACTGTGACACATCAGTATCAAATAAAGTATTACAATTTCTGGAAATTATTTGTTCAATTACAATAATAAATTCAACAATTTCAGTGAAGTTACAAATTAAGATTTCAGTGATATTTCCAATACTGCATGCGCCAGTCATGAACAGTAGGGCTGGGTAAAAATGTGTAAAACAAATTATTTATTTGAGTCAGCCCTTCTACTGAATCATTCTAAACAAACAAACAAACAAACAAACAAACAAACAAAACACGCACAAACTCAGAACTAGAAACGTCTCGGGTTACATATGTAACCCTGGTTCCCTGAAGGGAACGAAATGCTGCGTCGAAAGCGCTAGGGGAACGCCTTCAGCGTGACCGCGCTCTGAACCAGAGTGTAATCTGTCCAATGGATGGGCGAGACGTCATAGGCGTTTGTTTCTAGGAATGAAGCGGGGATGCAGGAAGTATGGCCTAGAGATGCAGCGTCTCGTTCAAAAAAACGAGTGGGCATCTCGTTCTCGAAAGCGCTAGGGGAACGAGATGCCCACGCCACCAGACTTACAAGTACCTGCCCTGTGTGTATCCCTAGGAGCACAGCGAGGGCGCAAAAACAGAAGAGCCTGGAGGGGCCCTAAGAAAAGCATCCACAATCCACCGACTAAGGGTCTGCTTAGAAGCAGGCAAACCCCGCTTGGCACATACAATTAAGCTTCTGGTCGGGCTCCCCAAAGGGAGGAGGACTGAAGGCCTGCAGCACGACAGACCGTGGTATAGAAGAGGGAACCTAGGAAATAACCCTCTCGAGGGTAGAGAAACGCTTGGCCAGACCAGGGGCAAAGACGAGATAAGAAGGGGCCACGAAGGGCCTGCAAATCCCCACTCTCTTAAGAGAAGATATCGCCAAAAGGAAGGAAATCTCAAAGTGAGAATGCGATCAAAAATCTCTTCAATAGGCTCGAATGGAGGTTACAGAGAGCTTCTAAAACCACAGCCAGGTCCCCGTAGGGACACGTCATACAGGAGGCCTCAGCCTCAGTGCACCGTGGAGGAAACATGTAACCAGGGGCTGTCGACCCACTGTAAGACCACCGAGAACTGGCCTCTGATGTACCCAGAGCTGCTGGCTCGGTGCCCTGAAGCAGAGGACCAGCAGGAGACGTCCGAACCAGGAGCTCTACAGACCCCCGCAGGGGTGGCGAGCTTCTCAGCTCCGCTACACTTCAGGGCGGAAGAAACTGAGAACATCGCTCGCTGGAGCCAGCTGCGCCCTGGAACTCTGGCAGGGTTAGCAGACTGGTCTCCCGAGGGCACTAGGGGGAGACGGACACACGCCCGTAGGGCTTCTTGGCCGTGGACCCCTTAGACTTAAGAACGGTCCGCAGATCCGGCTTAGCCCTAGAGGTCCCCGACCCAAAGCATTTGCCACCACGGCCCCACCTCGGTGGGGTGTGAGTAGCCACGCTCTGTTTTGTGCCTGGTTTTGTGGCACGCGGCGAGGGCTGCTCACGCCCAGCAGCCCCCTGAGCTAGAGATAGGCGAGGGAGAAACCGCTGAAACGCCGCCGCCTGTATACAGGCCTCTTGGTATCTGTCGACAACAGAATTGACGGCGTCGCCGAACAGGCTAGAAGGCGCAAGCAGTGCGTCCATGAAGAAGACTCATCTTCTCCTTCATGTCAGATAGGGTCAACCACAGACAGCATTTCAGAGATCAGCTTATATTTCAATCAAATTGAGCCCCTATCCCTCATGCAGCTCTCGAAGCAGGTACATCAGCTTGGTGCGCCTGTAACACTGCCATGGTGTGCAGACACGCACCAGCCTGACCTGCCGCGAGCCTTCAGAGACGACGCCACGCAAGGGGACAGATAGCTCGCGAGCGTCTGTTCCCTCGGGGCATCGCTTCTGATATGAATGAGAATTATGTAAGGCACGCGTCGCCTTGGCAACGCGCGCTGCAACAGCGAGCTCTCACTCAAAGGGGAAAGAATCGCACACGTGGGCTTCCACGAGCGAGAGCGCTAGATCTGGGGAATGCAGGAGGAGATAGGGGGAACCCGTCTCCAACCTGTTCGCCAGATCCATGTTGCGATCCCCGTAATCTCACTCGCCGCCGTGCCTCAGCACAATCGGCCCCCTTTTCTTTTTTTTAGCGCTGACTGCGCGCCGTTCTCATTCATAATATGCTTGTGCAAACACTGTTTCATTGACGCGTCCACCTCCACGGAAGAAAACAGGTCTTAGGGAAGGTATGAAGATGGGGGCTCGCCCGTCCTCATTCCACGCTAGTGAAAGCTCACTCCTCTCAAGCAGACCACACACAGCGCCGGGAGGAACACACAGCCCGTAATGCGATCTGCTATCGCCCCATTGCTTGCACATATTGCTGGAGCCTAATTCAAGTGATTGTGCCAGGACAAACAACACTAAATAAGACTCACAACACAAATCGACAGACAGAGCAGCGGTTGCTGAATGACAAAAAGCAAACGCCGGCTCCACCGCACGTGCTTTTATGCTTCCCGGTCGGTGACGTCACCCGCCTATGACGTCTCTCCCATCCATTGGACAGATTACACTCTGGTTCAGAGCGCGGTCACGCTGAAGGCGTTCCCCTAGCGCTTTCGACTCAGCTCCTGGAAGGGAATCAATTCATTAATGCAAACATCATTGGAGTCACATGTGAGTTTACAACTACAGATTTTAGGATTTTATAATAATTCTAAACAATTAATTTTACACAAGAAATTAAGGCCCCGTTTACACTAGTGCAGCGTTTTAGAATGAAAACAGTCAACGTTTACACTGGCGTTAAAACGCACGGTTCCTAAAATATACCCAAACGAATCAGAAGAATCCAATCAAAATTTAACCAAACCGATATTTAATTAAATCAAAACATCAAATCAAGGGCTTGCGAATCAGAATCAATTTGAATCTGAAAATGCACCCAAATGAATCAGAATTAAAACAAATATTAAAGAATATATAACAATTAAACATATTAAATCAAATCAAGTCAAAAATCAAAATAAATAAAATCAACGGCTTATGAATCAAAATAAAGTCAAATCTGTAAATGTACTCAAATGAATCAGATCAGAATTAAACTAATATCAAGTCAAATCAAAACCAAATCAAATCATATTGAATTCAATCAAAAGAATCATTCAAATTTAATCTGGAAATGTACCTAAATGAAACAAAATTAAACTAATATGGAATCAAGTCAAAATCAAATCAAAGGCTTGTGAATCAAAATCGAATCTGGAAATGTGTATAAATACCTGCTTACTCCAGGTAGCCTATTATATGGACCTCCTCGGCCTGTCAGTTTCACTCTCATGACCTGAAATACTAGTATTAGCATGTGTCAGTGTATGAATAAGGTACTTTCAAAATCCTTTGACTTGTGCTTTATTAAATTTAAGCGAATGATGAAATCTGCGAACAGCTGTGCTGAAAAACAGTGGGATGGAAAGACATTTTTGAGCTGGCACTCACAGAAAGGGGCAACTTGGGCTGATTTGAAGTGACCATCTGTGGCATAATGAAAATCATGTTTGCAACTTCGAGTCTTTTCACGAAACAGCATTTATCCACGTTGCCACGGGCGTACACAATGCGCTGGCAGCTTTGCAATAAAGTGCAGCTTGTTTACCGAGCGAATGCTAAGCGCCAATCTGGGACACAATATCTCACAAATGTTACTGCGGTATGAAGGTCAGTCAAAGCTTCAGGTTACAGGTCATATGCTTACTTTAATTGCCTTCCTAAACTAAACAGAGGGCAGATGGAAAAAGATAGATAGATGGGAAGCGAGAGAGAGAAAATCATTAAATATTCAACTCCTATTTTGTTCAGTAACACTTCAGTGGAGATGTTAGATTGATAATTGGTGAAGATTCAACCAACACTGAACTGTCACTCAGCCCTAACAATCCCATTTATCCCGGACCCCCTCGGATCGCTTATGTTTGCAAGCGCACGTACACACTTTGCTACACGTTCTACAGGGAATTTGGATTATTTAGCTGATTTGATTAATTGCATATTCTGCATGCTATAACTAACTATTCAGGTTCACTAAGACAGCTTTGAAATACGACCTGGGTTTGACTGTACTGTGTGTTATATATAGCCGTGGAACGTAACAAAACAGGGTTTCATACGACTATGGATCCATAACCTTGCTGTATGACCTGGTTGCCCACATCCAGCCACCACAAACCAAGCAAAAACCAGCTATACTGATGGTTATCATAGTAAACACTTCTGTCTACAGGCTAAACCAAGTACTCAATGTAATTCATTAAAATTCATCTTCTTTGCTCTCATTCAGGATTAATGACCGCAGGTAATCTGAGGTTTAAGATTTGAAGCACTAGAGGAGATAAAATACAGCTTTAATGATTTTTCCACATATGAGAATAAACCAGGGCATCAGATGGTTACAACAACAAGTAGAGAAATCGCAAAAAAATGTTGTTTCTTTGCAGTAAATGAGAAAGAAAGAGCTGAATATACTCTATAGCATCCAAAAGTTTAAGGTCAATACGATTTTCTTATTGAAATTTATATTTTTATACAGAAAAGATGCATTACATTAATAAAAGTGACTGATAAAAGACATCAGAAATATTACAAAAGATTGCTACTTCAAATAAATGCTGGTCATTTAACTTTCTATTCATTAAACAATCCTGAAAAAAATGCATCACGATTTCCACAAAAAACTATTAGCACAACTTATTTTCAACGTTGATAATAATAATTGTTTCTTGAGGAGCAAATCAGCAAATTAAAATGATTTCTGAAAGGATTGTGTGAAACTGAAGAGTAATGATCCTAAAAAGACAGTTTTATGTTACAGGAATAAATTACATTTCAAAATGTATTAAAATAGAAAACGGTTATTTTAAATAGTTAGTTTAGCTGTATTTTTACCATATTTATATAATGCATTTATTTTCCTGGTCTTTTCTGACACCTTTCGTCAGTAAAAATTATTCAAAATGTAAAACCATCTCCGTCTCTGAAATGTCACAGGTAGGGAAAATTATACAGATATAAAAATCATGCATTTTATTGATGTTTTTATCCAGCGTGCCCAAGCATTTTATGAGTAAAAATAATAACAATAATAAATAAAAAACATTTTAATATTTATAATATTTATATAATATTTTAAAGTAAATTTGATAATACATTGTCATATATAAGTATTTTTTTCTGAAATTAATCGCGATTAATCCTACCTAACATTAAATTTTTTAAAAATAGTTTTACATTACAATAATTTTACATTCAATCTTCAAATTAATGTAGAAACAACATAAAAACTGTATATTTTTAATATTTGTATAATGGCATAATTTTTTTATGACTGAAGGCCAGTATCACTCTGATGTCTCCATGAAATAATTTTTCCCCTAATATTTAAACATTGATTAGACATTCAACATTACAAAGCTATCAATTTTAACATTTATTATACTACTTAAAAAAACTTCTACTTTAAGAGAACTTAAAACAATCTTCACATAAACCCATTATAATAAATGTCATATTTACCTGTGCTCTTCAGCAAATAGGAAATATACAGAAATTGAATAAATTTATCAAACACTAAATTCTAAATGAAATTAAATATCTAAATTAAATCCTTAAAGCTACAAAAGTTATTGATTTCCTCTTTTTTTCCTTTTGATCTTTGATTACCAGACATCGCAGCAGCTGGTTATTAGGTTTTTTTGTCTGCTGTCCCTTTAAGAGCTACCAATGCTGAACGTGACCTGGATCTGACATGCATCTCTTCTATTCTGACCCACTTGACCAGTTCTTAACGTCTCAAATGAGTTGCATCGGGTGTGTTAGATGAGGGAGACAGTGCTGTGCTGCTCCAGGACAGTTTGGAAAACCACTGCATTTCAGAGACATGTTCGTAAATATGACTCATATAACAAATAAATACATGCACAGTTTTTAGGCAGCTTTAATAGCCATTTTGGTAACTTCGTGACTTAACTGGCAACATAACTATACGACATTGTATGCTCGTAGTTTCTTTCGCAATTTGATATGAAATGATACAGGCTACAGCACATTTGTGCATGCAGTTGAAGATATATATATATATAACTGGTTATAATGTTATCATGATAATAATAATAGTAGTCAAATTTTACTGGTAATTTCACATACTATTAAAATAACAGTATTATGAATTAGCCAACACTATTTTATTTCTATCTATCCCCTTTGACATAAATATGGGGATATAGCTATTGCCAAAGTTGCCACCAAGTGGACTGACTTGCCTTTAAGGACTTTGGCTCCATGTCTACAGTCACTCAGTTCCTGCTCAGAGCTCATGTAAAAGTCCTGGCACTGCTGGACTGTGATGAGCTCTTGGCAGAAGTTCCAGAGAATCTGTCCAGTCTGGGAGGAAGAGCCCTGTTCCTCTGTAACTGTGGAGACAGAAGCAGCGGTGGCTCATGGGCGGCATAGCCAATGATGCTAACAGTGGGTGAAAAGTTTAATGGCCATAACAACACACCATTTACTGCCCGTCATCACTAATTAAGACCAGAGAGGCTGGTGTGGAATTGGCCAGGATGGGGAAACTCTAAATACAGCCGCTGTTGTCTGTTGAGCAGCTGGGCAGACAGAAACAGTTGACTCTGTTGTGTCTGTTCTGTCCAGGTCACTAATTGTCTCAGCGGCTGGTGTTCTGGTGCGATGGCAACGAGAGGTTGAAGGCCAAAGTGTTGACACAGCATTTGCCAGGTCCAGCTGGAGTCTTTCACAAAGGTCCAGACCTCCAGAATTGCTCACGGGGGACCGAATCAATGCCCAGTCTGATCTGATTCATTCACATGACAGGATATGACATAATATATAATAGAATTCCAAAAGTGCACAACTGATCCTTTGTTAAGCTCCTCCCATTTTGGATAATATATTAAGAGAAGCTTTACAAAGAATTTCACAAGAAAAACTTAAAATTTCAGTAAAATGTACTCATTAAATGGAAGAAATTGAATGGATATTATTGTTACTTCATGAGGTGGAATTACAAAGTGTTTTTTATGTATTTTCTTTTTTAAATAGAAATTATTAAATTACATAATAATGTGATTACAAACTGTAGAGACTGTGAATAGGAATCAAGTATCACAATGAAAAGAGTGAAAGTGAAAAAAAAAAACACCTTATTTGAAACCAATGGACAGAACAGTTTCTAGTGTTTCTACAATGTTAGACTTACATTAGAAAAAGAGCAAAACTGGTCTGAAAATACATCATATGGACAGTTGTTAAGGTTGAATTAGAAACATTTTAAGGCAGGGCTTGGAAAAGTGACTCAGTGTAACAATATAAACTGACAGAACTGTTCCTAATGTTTCCACAACATTTGTAACATTTAAACAAATAGGACTGTCCCAAATTTATTTCAGAAAAACAGTAGAAGTTGGTCTGACAATATGATGGATGGCAACAGACGGTAAAAGGTTAGTTCACCCAAAAATGAAAATTACCCCATGATCTACTCGCCCTCAAGCCATCCTAGGTGTATATGACTTTCTTCGTTCAGATGAATACAATTGGAGTTATATAAAAAAAATGTCCTGGCTCTTCCAAGCTTTATAATGGTAGTGAATGGAAGTTGTGATTTTGAAGCAAAATAAAGTGCAAAATCCATCATAAATCATGAGAGTAAATCATGGAGCAATTTTCATTTTTGGGTGAACTGTCCCTTTAAAGGAAGGGCCGGTCAGTAACATTTTAAAGGCAAGGCTTAGGAAAGGCTAATATAACAGTGTTAATTGATAAAACTGTTCCTAATGTTTCTACGGTGTTTGCAATATAGTGCTTCGAAAGACTTACATCAGAAAAAGAGTAAAAGATGGTCTGATAATATGGCAACAGTTGCTAAGGAAGGAATGGTCAGTAACATTTTAAGACAGGCTTAGCAAAGGCTCAATTAGAGGCAGCACAGATCCTTGCTTAACTCCTCCCCTGCTATAAAAGCCGATAAATGTCTAGGTTTAAGGTCAAGAGCTTTGTATTGCTGCAATTATGATTTTGATAGGCCATTATGCCACTGATTGGACATTTTCTACGCTGTAAACTCAGTTTCACAGTACGTCACTTTGCCAGCTATTTCCACGTAACCAGACATCTTACTTTATTTCACACTGAGGCCATCAGGGCTCCATTGTAGATTTATGAATATTAAATTGAGTCTCAGCACTGAATGCAGATTCACTGACAGCACCTTAATAACAGAATAGATCGTTGTCTATTTCTCCATTAACCCATTTCTCACTTTAGCCCAATGGCAGTACCCAGATTTGATTCAAAGGAGTCGTATTTTCTGATTTCCAAGCGCCAAAGCAAAGTCAAACCTGGCAGTGATCGTCTGAAACATTTCCAAGGCTGGCAGAACACACCGAATGGTTTAAATTATGCTGAAATGAGTTTCAGTAAAACCATAAACCCTTCCATCCCTTCTGTTTCCCAAGATCAAGTTAAGACAAAGCGGCGGCCACGAACAAGTTCATCCTACCAGACTTAGCCAATACAATACAGCAGGATCCCAAGGCAAAACGGAGAGCCTGGTAAAATTATGATAAACTACAAAAGCAGGTACACGAGCACTCTGCTAACCTTCACAAACAACTACTGCCTATTTAGTCAGCAAGATGATATTTCTCTTTGCAGATTAAGTGGCACGGAAAACACAAAAACATGGGATGAAAATTGTCGGCTGGTGGAAGGGGGAGATTTATTCACTAATACCACACAACATGACATTTCACCACAGCTTTAACAGGTTCAAAGCATCTGCATCCCGGATAAACATCCCTCTGTATCGTCTGATTATTGATATTACTTTCCTCAGGGTGGGGAATGAGTGACTGGGAGCGACGAATCATTATTTAAATGAGATTTTTACGCTTTCTGTACAAATGTTATTGCCACACTGCAGTAAAATCCTTAACAAATTTTAATTTCCCAGTTTAAATATCTCAAACATTTTTTAATAAGAAAAATCTGCTTAAAAAGCAACACTGCAAAAATTATTTTACTTGTTTAAAAAATAATAATTCAATGCAGTAAAATAAAACATATTCATCTTGTTAATCTAATAAATTTATTTTGTTGGATGTTTAGAAATTTTTACTGCAAAAGAATTTGCAAAATGCAAGTCTATTTTTTCTATCCACCTGAAAAAAAAATAAGTCTTAACATAGTAACTACACTGTAAAACCAGCTTCAACAGATTTTTGAGTTTTCTCAACTTCTTGTTTTAAGTTTATACAACAAAAAGTTGAGAAAACTCAGAAATTTCCTAAAACATAAGTTGAGAAAACTCAAAAATCTGCTGAAGCTAGTTGCCTTAAACTTTTAAGTTTTTTTTTTTTTTTTATTATTATTTTTTTTTTTTACAGTGTATGAATATCGGACCTCTCCTCAATAAGCCACATGATAATTTCAGGTATAATGTTTATGGTTTTATAACCCGACATTATTGACTCCTTCAGGAAGCACCACTAATAACAATGTTTGCTCTTCTAAGGGATTACATATAAAACAGAAAGTATTGAGAATATACTTCATACCTGCATATTCATAGTCTGCAGCTGCAAAGACTCACAAAGACTCAATGTTTAGAGTCTCATCAACCGGCACAGAGAATATCAGCTTTAGAGAAAAGCTCTCCTAACATCAGAGTTAAACACCTCGGATCTCCTCATGCCTGAGTGGCATTTCCAACTAAAGGTCTCTGCCAGAGACAGATAATAAAGATGCTGTTCTCCCGTGACAGATACTCTCGAGGCCTGCAAAAAATGAAAGTAAAATGGTTCTAAATTAGAGTTTGATGAGTCTCTGGCCTCATAATTCCCCATAAAGGAAATGAGTCATTATTTTTGCAGTTCTGTTTGGTGACACTAAAAATTACACATTTCACCTTTAAATGAACTAAATATGAAATAAATATAATTCTGGAGAGAATATAGCTGATTGTAAATAATAGTTTAAACATCAGCCTCATTCTGCTCCCACGACCCAGGCCCTGGAGGAGCCACATCGTGCACGATAGGTCATCTGCGGCCAAAGTCATCACAGCTGTGCTGATTTTATGCAGCTGAAGAGCTGTGTGAGCTTGGGCCAAAGCCAGATCTGTCTGCTCCAGGAAAAAAGAGCGTTTATCCCCTCAACAGTATTTTTGCAGTTGGAGTCGCAGTCGTTTAATCATTATGCCCTACAGATATCTGCATGGGAATGAAGAGTGAGGTCAGAGGTCAACGGTATATCCCTCATGCCATAGCAATGACCAGGAGCAGTGTATTAAAGAGTGTGCGAATGTTGTGGAGAGGCTTCTGGGTTTTAGGCTGCCTGAGGTGCAAACTGCTGATTTTCTTCATGCCATTATTTCGAAAACATCTATAAATCCGTTTGATAAACACAACTGAAGTCCCAAGGTCACGACTTTTCATCACAGTTTTATGGTCTCCGTCCACACAAGCTATTTTTCTGCAAGTCATCCAAACTAGCCGAAGCGGAAACCGAAGCTCAGGGGAAACAAGACGACCGACATTACTAACTCATGGGAAGATTAATGCTATGTTTGTAGCATTTTACATTTTGATTAATACAATGCAAAAAACATTTTCTGTGACTATTTACACTAAGTGCCAACAGCCCATTTTGTTCCAGACAAAGTTACAAAAGAAACCAAGCTGGTGGATGGAAACATGGCTTGGAGAGTAAAAGTGCAGTCACATCTACTGTTGCTCTGCACAATTTAGTGGGCAAATTCTATTCATTTCAATAGGAATCTGTGTGACTGGGAGTTTTGCGTGAGGGTGAAAAAGTTCCCCATGCAGATTTTGATTCTAAACATTGACAATGGAAAATGAACCATTTCTGCCCACAATATTTGGCCTAAATTTTGCAAATATGATGCAAATTCATGGCAATTAGCAACAGAAAACTGGTTGGTTTGAAAGTGACCGCACTTTAAGGCCATTGGATTTGGCTTTTAATGCGACTAACCTAGTTCATTCCCCATTCTTCTCCCTTTTTCTATCACATATCAGCTTGGAGAGGTGTTCATTTTTAATGAAAAAGGAACATAATTTAAAAAAAAGTGAAAATAAAGCACCTAATGGCTATTCAATAGTAGTAATAAAGTGTTAAATGGGAAGTTAATTGAAACTGGATATAATGTGCATTGATCGGATGGGCTGATCATTTCAGTATCCTAATCAGTACATTTGCAACCAATTTTACTTAACTTGAAAAGAAGAAAAGAAGTCAGATGGGACCTCATTTTATATCAGGAATTGACTGGATCGGGAAAATTATGAGACTGATATTTTGTTACTAATAATCCAAAAAATATATAAAAATAGTACTTGCCAGCATAGATACGAATATATTTTTAACAGTATTTATATTCATGTTGTATTCAAAAGCCTGAACACATCAACTCAAAAAATGCTCAGAATGACTGAATTTATGGGCTTAACCAATCGCACGATTTTAGGGTGGGACCATCTGTTTGCCTGACCAATTAGAGACAGGGAAATGCTTAGGAAACCTGTTAAAAATAAATAAATAAAATGCAATAATTCACACTAGTGGTGCAGAAATTACACACTTAGCTTTAAATTATGTCTGGATATGCTTTTAATTCATTCCTTTAAAAGAAATCCAGGCATCATCTTTCCCAATACTTATCTATCATCTTGCAGAGCAATAATCCAGGCAGTCTGAACCGCCAAAACACCTATTTTTATTGTTGGTAGGGCGGTTTGTTATGATGTGCATGGAATTCATCACAAATGAATGCTAGTCAGCACCTGTATCCCATTATTATGTGGGAGCAGCAGGGAATGAGGGGTCTTCGTGTGGCCGGGAGGGATTGCTCCCTGCTCTGGGAGATAAACCTAGACTCATTTCTGCTCTCCATCTCACTGCCGGCAAATTGAAGGACAGATCAGAGCGAAGTGTACCCACAATCGGCACTGCACTCTTCAACAGAACAGCACATTTAATCCCCGCAAACCCCTGTGGGCACGAGACTCTTCAAGAGTATGGAATAATACGATCAGGAGAGCCCACTCGAGGTCTATGCAGGAAGTAAGATAGACTAAAGGAAGGCAAATGACAATGGCATCCATTTTGTCTCCCTGTTTTGTATTCAATTTACAAAACACACCAGCGACGGCAGCTCCCTGGGGAGGGCATTGGTGCTGTAAGGTGAAATCGCTTGTTAAATATGTCACTTTTTGACTGGAGTAATTATCTTGTTAATTATCAGGTGTGGGGGCTGTGATTCAATGGCTGTGAAGCGATCAATTAACAAGCTGAAATCAGTCAGCGGAGGCATGACGAGACAACACCTCAAGAGCCAAACGCACTGAGCTAGCGCAAGAAACTCACGAATGCCAAAAAGCAGCTCTGGATCGCTGACTGACTCAATCGTTTGAGATGTTTTTGTGTAAAAAGTCTAAACGCTCCAATTCGAAAGAGAATTTTCATCTGTCGGTGGTTTCTAAATATTTATCTCTACTTCATTCCAACTTGGCAAAGCTAATCGGCTTCACATGTAGTCTATCAGAATGACACAAAGCTATGAAGAGAAGAAAGTTGAACGCAGACAGACTGTTGGGTTCAAACCACATCAAAGCTCATTTCCACACCACAAAAAGTCAAAATGAAAAGAGAACCTACGTGTAAACAAACCCCATCTGCGCAGGGCTCTGGTGAGTTTGAATGCCCCAGTGTTCATTACGCCATGTGTGAGAAACAGATTGAAGTGCCGTCGGGCTGCAGGAGACTGTAATGGCTGTGCTGCCTCTGACTGGGAAGCCAGTCTTAATTAAATGATCAGAAAAGGCCACAATGATGGCCGTAATACACTCCTTGGATTCAGTGGCTCAGATATCAGTTTGGGTCAAAATGCAAACACTGGACAAAATGCCAGTGGCAGTACAAATGTATCGCCAACCAGTTGCCTCTATAAATATCTGAATGATAAATATGAGTTAAAGAAGATTAAAAATCGCTTTTGTCCTGGCCAAGATAGGCAGCTAATAATAGTTATAAAAATGAACATGTTTCAAATAAAATATATAAGTTACAATAGAAATAAAATAAAGCATTAAAAAAAAAAAAAAAAAAAATAGTGTCACTGAAGATAAAATAAAAAGGTTTTTTTTTCCTGTGATGGCAAAGATGAATTTTCAGCATCATAACTCCAGTCTTGAGTATCACATGATCGGTCATTGGTTCTTGGGTCTTAAGGTCATTGCACACTGAGTCCGAAATTCTCATCCAAAATATTTGCAGGTTAAAAAATAAATACAATCACATTTACACACTGCCTCCGAAACTTTCGTCCATCATAAAAAAATTCAGATCAGGTTCGATTTTCTGCGTTTTCACACCCGTAACATGCATTTTGATAGGAAAGGATGATGAATACGAAAAAAAGAAAAAATGCTTACGAAAATTTCGGACTCAGTGTGCAAAGACATTTAAACTCAAGATTTTCAGCAAGTATCAACTCAAAGTCACGAGTTGTACCAATTAATTTTATGATGTTTTTAGGTCCTTTTTGGAGCTTAGCAGTACATCCATTTTTGTTGCATGAAAAAGAGTTGGACATTCTCCTTTTCAGTTCTTCAGAAAAGAAATAAAACACATGAGGAAGAATAAATGATGGCAAAACATACATTTTTGGAAAATCTATTCCTTCACTGCACAGCAGTGCGGACGAGAGATTTATCTGAACACGCAAGAATCTCCCGTGACTTAATCATCAGGAGACACAAATCCTGTAAAGGAATGGAGTGATGGTGATAATTATATCAAATTAAACAGCTGCCACGAACAGCCCCTCCAGCGCCGTATTTCGCCTGAGAAAACGTCACTCTTCCCAAGCCTGTATATATATATATATATATATATATATATATATATATATATATATATATATATATACACACACATGAGAAACAAGTTAGGACAATGCTGACTTGAGATGATTCTTATCAAATATTCTCACTCAATCTTCAGAGCACAAAATAGCTTTGCATAGCCAAACTTTTGGCTATAATGTGTAGTTCACACTGGAGCTTATGACAACCAACAATTGCCCACTTATATAGGAAGAGATTGTTTGACGGACATGCAACGTGACCAAACTGAGTTTGTTTTGTTATCATGTGCCATTTAGGATTTCATCAGAAATAATATATATATATAAGTTGTGCTGTCTAAGCTTGAGACTGGGCACAAAATAACTTCCCAAACTGGGTTTGGTGAAACAAAAATCATTATCAAGACAGATGAAAATGCCACATTTTCAGAAGTACAGTGATATACAGTTCCCTCCAAAAGTATTGGAACAGTAAATACAAAATTGCTCTGTTGGCTGTGGACTCAAGACATTTACAAATATGATTAAAAGATGAATATGAGACAAAACTACAGAATGTCACATTTTATTATTGAGTGATTCAACACATAGATGTTTTACCAGCTAAGAAGTTCAGCACTTTTAGAGTTTCATCCCTCTATCTGATGTGAGCATAAGTGTTGAAACAGTTGCCTCACAGGTCTTTCTAAGTGATCATCTGTGTCCTGTTGCATTAATTCTTCCGATATTAAAAGCAGGGAATGTGTTGTATCAGTTATATCCATTACTTCTGTATTCTGAATCTTGAAGATGAGGGAGCTGACTTTGAGAGAAGAGCAAGTGATTTGGATGCTAAAAGAAAAGAGGAAGTCAGTTAGAGCTCTAGCAAAAACAAAGGGCATGGAGAAATCAAGAGTTTGGAAACCACCAGCAACCAACAACTACCTGATCGGCTGAGAAAACAACAGTAGTTGATGACAGACAAATTATAAAAGCTGTGAAAATAAGACATGTCTGTAAAATCATCAACAACTTCCAGAAAGCTGGGGTGATGCTCTGACAATCTACTGTCCTCAGGAGACTTTGACACAGAATTACAGATGCTACACAGCAAGATGCAAACCTCTGACTAGCACCAAAAATAGAAAGGCAAGATTAGAGTTTGCAAAAAAAGCACAAAGGTGAGCCAGAAGAGTTTTGGAACTGTGTTTATGGACCGATGAGACAAAGATGAACCTTTATCTAAGTGATGGGAAAGCAAAATGTGGAGAAAAAAAGGGAACTGCAAATGATTCCAAGCATACAGCCTCATCTGTAAAGCATGGTGGAGGTGGTGTCATGGCATGGGCATGCATGGCTGTCTCTGGAACAGGCCCTCTCAACTTTACTGATGACTTAATGTATGATGACAGTAGCAGAATGAATTTGGAAGGGTACAAAACCATCTTGCCTACCAATATTCAAGAAAATACCCCCAGATTCATTGGGAAGTGCTTCATATTGCATCAGGACAATGACCAAAAACACCCTGCCAGTTCAGTCAAGGAATTTATAAGGGCAAAGAAATGGCAAGTCTTAGATTGCCCAAGTCAATCTCCAGATTTAAATCTGATTGAACATGAATTTCTCCAGCTGGAGAGGAGAGTAAAGGCAGAAACTCCCCAAAACAAGCAACAATTGGAATTGGCTGCATTAAAGGCTGGGAAAAGTATTTCAAAGGATGAGACCAAGAGTCTGGTGATGTCTATGGGTCACAGACTCACTGCTGTGATTGTGTGCAAGGGATCTGCAACTAAATAATAGCTTTTAATCTTTTATCTGCCTTATGTTCAACTGTCCCAATACTTATGCTCACATCAATGAGTGGGATGAACTCTAAAAGTGCTGAACTTCTTAGCTGGTAAAACATGTATGTGTTGAATCACTCAATAATAAAATGTGACATTCCATAGTTTTGTCTCATATTCATCTTTTAATCATATTTGCAAATGTCTTGACTCCACAACCCACAGAGCAATTTTGTCTTTATTGTTGCAATACTTATGGAGGGCACTGTATATGATCTGATGTCTGAACGGCCTGTGACCTTTCACCTTGATGGGCTCATAAAGCATAACTCTCTCAAGCCCCATTCAAACACACAAACACACACACTTCCCTCCAGCTCTGCACACACACACACACACACACACACACTGTTTAGTCTCTGGCTGATGTCAGAGGATGTCTGTAGCTGTTCTATTTGGGTTTTGTTTGAGTGTGTCCCTCAAATACATTCAAATATAAACATCTAGACTGATATACTGTATTTGAGACATATATACACAGAGATAGACTACAGGGTCATAAATATCACAAGTTTTTCCTTACAAAAAAAGTACCATGGTATAGTGAAGGTATCAAATCCTAATGATACGGTACTTTGAAACATATACTGTGGAACTGGAGGATTCAAATATATGTACTGCAGTATTTATATATGGTACTTCAAGGCATATGTTGATACTACATATCTATTAAAATGCATCAGTTTCCTCAAAAATATAAAGTAGCACAACTTTTTTAAAGAAATGTCTGGGCACCAAATCAGCATATCAGAATGATTTCTGAAGGATCATGTGACACTGAAGAGTGGAGTAATGATGTTGAAAATTCAGCTTTGCAACAAAGGAAAAAATGACATTCCAAATTATATTCAAATAGAAAAATGTTATTTTAAATTATAGTAATATTTCACAATTTTGTATTTTTGGGGTAAGCAAAATAATCTTTATAATCGTTTTCTGTTTGAAATAAGATTATTTTGCTTACCCCATTGGCAGATTATTTAGCTTGTTCTAAGCAAAAACTCACTTAATTTAGACTTGTTTTTTCTGAAAATAAGACAATAATTTATATAGAAAATCATCCTTGGTGTAAGAATTTCTAGATATTTTAGCTGAAAGCATTTTTTTGCAGTGTAGTCATTCAGTACCATACATAAAATGTACTATGTACTATGGTATTATTATCTAAAACCTTCACTTTACCATCATGGTATCACAGCACAGTTTTGTAAGTGCTCTCATATGCTAATGCACAACTGTTCTCCATTCACTTGTGATAATGAAAGAAAAATGCTGTTTATTTCCTACTGAAAACCAGTAATTAAACACAATGCCACAACCCTGTTCTGCTTTCGGACTCTGTTTTTAGCACAAATCACATCAGATGTGGTTTCTGATTACAACCGATTTCCAGCAGAAAAAAAACACCTCGGTTTATACAAATTGTTTGCAAACAGTTTTATTCACTCATTTTCCCAGCTCATGTTTCATGATCGATGAGGAGATCTGTTGTATTCACACTCGTCCGAGTGAACATCTTACCTCTGTGACGTCTTCTTATATTTTCGCCTGAAACAAAAAACATGGACATTTCAGTTCAGGTAAATACAAATTAGATTCAGTATCTAAGGCCACTGGGGCTAGTTGTCACACAGGCATATATTTCAAATACTCAAATATATGTCCAAATACTCAACCATGTATTCTACCTTATAATAGCATTATGTTTTTGTGAATTTCATGCATTTATATGCAGGCAATTTTTATATGTATATATATATGTTGTCATTTTATTATAATTGATAAATTTCATTTCTGTTTTTATGTTTTTTGTTATTAATTTTAGTTTAGTTTTCTAATGTTTCTGTTACATTAATTTCATGAATTGTTTTGAGTTTCATAATTGTCTCACTGTTTAAATTTGAAAATAAATAAATAAATTGAATAACATTTTAAATACAGATTCTTTTTAAATGCTTGCTTTTTTTTTTTTTTTTTAATTTCAGATTTCGAAGACGTAAACAGTAAATCATTTCCATTTTGAAATTTTGTCCCACTTTCTATAAAATATCAAGTAACTTTTTCAATAGCATTTTTGTTGCCACATCTTTAATGCACATGTTTATATATTTTATTTTTATTTATTTTTCCCACTGGAGTGAAAAGTATGACCACTAGCCAATTGATATACAGGTAATCAGAGTAAATCTTTTCAAAAATGTCAAATATAGTGGTTATATAGTGTTAAAATACTCAGTTGATTCAAATGCTCGAATCAAGGCACACATGAACATTTGTTCAAAAAAGGAAAACAATGACCCTCTTATGACGGACATCTGAACATTTGCTCATCTAAATCCAGTTACTGCATGAATGCTCGTTCCGTTTTGCACGTAGAGAGGAAATGCCTCGTCTTTTAAAGCAGCGTTCAGTAAAACATCTCAACTGCAGCTGCTCTCAAGCCATATAAAGACAGACGTTCTGATTGGTCAAATTAGATATTGATGACATCACCTTCAGAAGAGCCTGGAGAGACTAAGACACAATCGCTGCTATTTACGTGATCAGCGACCCTTAACCTTTATTTCCTGTCATCTTCATCATCAAAACGTCTTCCTCTTTTTCTCTCTGCCCATCTAATCTACCACAATTAAAATGCCTGCCTTTATTACAGCCTTAAACTTTAATAGGTGTGTGTTTTTCTTGGTGTCCAATGGTGTCAACACGGGTCTCATTTCCCTTGGAGCCGCCAAGTGCACAATTAAATTCTTAATAAGCTCAATAAAATGGGCCTAAAAGGGAAATAAAGCTGGAAACAGGATGACTTTGGTTCAATCTTGCCCTGCTCTTGACCGGTGCCGTTATGACAATGTTGATGGCCCTTGTTTCAGGACAAATAACAGCTGTCTGACTTCTCCACCTGGGTTCAGGGACCCCAGGCTGACAGCGACTCCACTGTCACGACGAACGCAGTTGTCATAAATCTAAACCTGGTAGATATTTTGCCGTTTATAACAGGGATTAGCATTCAGGGGCTTAATGTGGAATGACACAGTGAAGGATTAGATCAATCCCTACAAAGGCAAACAATAAAATCCGCTTGTGATAACATGCACGGTCATTACTGTCCACATAAATTCAGAAGAAGCAATTCCTTTCATTTATTGGCAAGAAATGAGACGGTGATAGGAAATAAGTTGCACATGCAGCTAATAAAGTCATCCACATACATGTTTTTCTGCAACATTATACTCATCATTAGCATCTGAACTTCATTTCTGGATCACAGGACAATAATTAATTTTAATAACTTGTGGCTTCAAAGAAAAAAAAGGTATGCAATTTCAGATTTTTGGGGTTTAGTCTATTTTGGTGCATTTATTTTCCTGATCCAGCTTCAGTGACAAGTTCAAATATAACATTTCCCTTTTGTAATTCCTCCACAAATACTTGCACTTTGCAAATATTTTGTTTTAATATGCTGGATCCGTTGGCAGCCTAGTTTTCAAACAAATGCATTCTAAATTGCGATCAACTGGAAACACTTTTAATGGAGGATGAAGTTGCTTTTGCGTCTGGGAACCGAGAAGAGGATGTTTGTACTGAAAGTGACCCGTTAACCCTGACCTGCATCTCACTTTCACAAATATGTCAGAGTCACACTTTAGAAAGCCATCAACTGCAAATCACCCAATAAAAACAGGAAAAGCACTATAAAAAGTTTAACTCACAAGTTTCTACACATTTTATTCTTTTACTCTGTGCACTGTATAATTAATATACTTAATTCTTCAAATTTAATAAATTGTCATTTATTTGCATTTTTATTAATTAAAACAATCATATTTAAATAGATTTTTTTTTGCTTTTTGTAATGTATGATTCTTATTCCTTGCTACTCTTATTATAAAACATGATTTATCTTTGTTAAAATATTAATTTCATGTACTTATATGTACTTTTATATTATACTTCATATTGCTATACAATATTACCATTATATTTGTAATAAATTATTATAGTTTTTATATATTTTTTTATTTTTTGTGTGCATTATATTATTATTTAATTTATTTCATGTGTGAAAATTCAAAAGTAATATTTTTAATCAATTTATCTCACAATAATACTTTCGATTAATTTTTAATTCATTAGCAATTTATATTAATTACAATGATCATATTTAATATTCAAATTGTATTCCTTTACTCTTTATAATTTATCATTTCAATTTCAGGTTGTTTTTATTAAATATTAATTTAAAATATTTTGAATTCTAATAAAATATTCATCATAAAAATGACTTTCTTGTACTTTTATACTTCATATTCTGATAAAACATGACTAGTAATATTGTGTTATTTTGATTTTTGCTTTTTAGTCAAATTCAAATACATGTTGCTCACTCATGCACAGAGACAGAAAGCATAAAACTATACTCACAGTCCTCGCAGTCTGAGCCAGATCTTCTCAATCTGATCCGGTTGTAGGTACTTCAGAGAGTTGTTCTCGAAATCCTCAATCTCTTTGGTGGGCGACTCCATGTCAAAAAAGTCGACCAGGCAAAACGACATGAACGAGTTTGTATCTGGAGAGCACGGACGCAGAGGCAGTTTGTAGAGCTATCGGCAGCAGCAGCAGACACCAAGTCTGTCACAGAGACAGCTGCAGCACGTCCCTCATCCGGTTCCTCTCTCTCTCTCTCTCTCTCTCTGTGGTTGTGGGCTTGTGTCACCAGCTCTGGTCAGGTGTACAGAGAGGAGCACGTATGGCAGCACTGTAGGGGGCCGCTTTCTCTCCCTCATGAATATAAGGCAGTGGAGAAGAGGAAGAGGAGGAGGAGGATGAGGGGAGGGGATTAAACAACTGCTGTTGATGTCTGTATCAGAGCCTCGGCTCCATGCAGCCACACAAATGGAGAATAAAACCATTGCAATGGAAGTATGGACAGATGCACTGTCTGGGATGAGTGAAGAGACATAAAAGACAGGAAGAAGAGAAAAAAAAGGTAAAATGAAAGAGGCGGACTTGGAAAAAAGAATGTCTCTGAAGTGTAAATAAAGTGTCTGTGAGAGAGATAGAGAGGCTTTGACTTAGTATGTAAACAGGAGGAAAAAGGTAGTATTGTGGTCCTACAATTGAACTATTTGTTTCTGAAAATACACTTACACATAAGACTTTAATATAAATAAGTGTATTATGCATTAAAACACACTATTAAAGCTAAATGTCATTGGTTATATTGTGCAATCGTGTGTTGTAATGCATTAGAGTTTTGAAGGTCAATGTGAAATCAACATATAATAGATGTTCCAGTCTTGTTGTAAATTGTACAACAGTGAACATTTTCCAAAAAATGTTTGTTTGTATCTCAAAGCAATTTCCATTTCATCCGTTGGATGTCACCAAGTCCTATTTTTCAACCTCCTCTCCAACCACCTGGATCAAAAATTATGACTTTTCACCGTCCAATCAATTTACGAAGAATAAAATGAAGTAAATTTTCTTGTTGAAATATCGTACTATGTTGTTTGTACATTAATTTGAAGATTGCATGTGAAATTAAATTATTGAAATATAAAAGTATATTTAAAAACTTTCATGTTAGGTGGGATTAATCACGATTAATTTCTGAAAAAAATGTGGGATTAATTCATTAATTTTTGAATCTATGGACAGCATTACACACATTATTTTATATTAAATATCTTATATTTTTTATATATGAAACACTGTTTTAAAAGTATAACTGACAATGAAAAGAATGGCAATAAAAAGTGTTTTTTGGGTCAGATAAAGTACGAATAACTAAAAATATGCACAGGGTACTCAAAATAATGTGCAATTGTTCACCTTTTTATTTCAAAAATAGAATGCCCTTTTGACTAAACTCAACCCTTCAGATGGTTTTAGGATTGAAATACCCCAAAATATAGTAAAACCACATCACATTCTGTATAAAACATATCAACCATAATGTAACAGTAAGAAGACTGTCATTAGACATAAACCGAGGCACTGATGGTGCATAAACGTCACCGTGTGTAAAACACACGATTGCATCTCTGTCTGAAGAACAGCTATGACTTGACGTGAAAATACAAATTATATCATCATAACAACAAATAAAAACACAATGGCTGGCACAGCAGTCAAATCGAGACAGCATCAATATCCGACTGAGCTTTAGACTAAAGCACCATTAGACGAAGTCGTTTTGATGACGGTTGACCACGCTCCATTAGCATGAGACACTCAACAGCACATCTGCTCTGTTTGCATTCCTCTTTGATGCAGATGTGGAGAATTAATAATTAAGGTGACAGCATTTCCTTCTAGACTCTTTTTGAGCTATAGACAGTGCTATATTGACCAGAATGACTCGAATCAATGGGGATAAGACTGAACAAGACTCGAAACTCAGCCGTCAGGTGAGAAATAGCTGGTGTTGAGAGATGGGTGAGAGGGGAAAGGTGCAGGTGGAAGAGCTGGTGAGAAGTGTGACCAAGATGATGAATTCATCGTAGGATTCTGTAATACTGTATTTGGTGATCACAGGGAATCAGCTGAAATAAGATCAGTCCAGAGCTGTGAATAATTCCATTAACACCTGCAGACTGGAGCCAAATACTCCAATAAAACACATCTCCCTGGAACAAACACTCAGTACACAGTTCGCTTTCTTTGTTTTGCAATATAGCAAAGCTTTACACTCATGCAGATATAAGATTCATATAATGAGAAATGGTGTTCCTGACTCGCAAATCGCAAAAACTCAAAGAATGCCATTGATTACAACTGAAAATAATTTCTGTTCTCATCCTTCGACATTTACAGTACTGCACTTATGGAACCCAAATAAGTAAGCATGCATTTTCAATTTGACGGTTTGAAAACATAAGACTGAAAAAATATAAATAAAGTGATCCAAATCCTTGTCAGCTGGGATTACTTCTCTAAGTGGATGAACATATGGTTATGCATTGAATAAGCGCCAAGTAAAACATTCTTTAGAGAGTTAAGTAACATCCTTTCTTTGACACCAATCTCATTAAGTAGATTTTTTTATTATTATATATTTTTTTCTTTTTAATTTTAGTTTTTAGTAAAATTATGCTGTGGTTTTGTCGTTTTTATTATTATTTTTTAATATTACTATTTAAGGTATTTTTTAATATTACTAGTTTCACTAAAAAACTAAATAAATTAGCGTGAGAGCGCAATTCCAAACCAGCGCTGATGGGCGTGGAAATTTCTGCGGGCGATTTACTAACAACGTGCAAATTAAAGAACACAGTCGCAACATCTCGTTTACATATTGTCCAATGCAATATAAAAAGCACAGCGCAAATTAGTTGTAGTCACAAATTGAATTTGAGTTTCGCCAAATTAAATTTTTTAAATGTTGCCACCGCAAAATTTCGAATTTTCGTTAAGTTTGTGTTTTTCTTTTATTATTTTGATTAATTTCAAACAAAAATGTCATTAATAGTTTATTTAACATTAATAACCCTGGTTAACGTATAACATTAACATTTTACCGTTATATTTTCAAAACAATGTGAGAGTTGCATATATAAAAATATTTAATATTTCTATTTCAATATTTATGAACACTTTTCTCACAGACTTCTAATTAAGTGCATTGCTGTAAGGTTTTCCATTCTTTTTTGTTACTATTTATGTTCTATGAACAATTTGCAGTTGACAGAATGCACATATACGATTTAACTTAATTTAAGAAACATCTGGTTTTGCATATCAAGTACGGATTAAAATAAATGTGTGTGCACATGAATCAAATACATATACATGCCGTATTAAATCTTTGATAGAAACACAACTGGTTTACATTTTAAGAAACTATTTTCCCTACAACTCATAATTACAGTAATTATCTGTTAAGACTAAAGCTATTTGTAAAGCATGCCAAGAGGGAGCTGAAGTGCAGGTTTAATGTAACAGGTCTGTATGATCCTCTTAGTTGCTCACAAAGGAGATTCACAGCTACATACCGTATTAATTACACAATGATTACAGTTAGTTATAGTCAGAACCAAAAAATACTACATGCACTCTAACAAACGTCAGTGCATATTCATGAAGAAAAACTCACTTTTTAAAAGAACATTTCATTCAAAAATGAATTACTCAAATTCACCTTTCATTTTTATGCTGATAATCATAATACACTATAATAATTGATTCCAGGACATACTACAAAATACAAAAATAAAACACTAAAAACTATTATCATTCATTTTGCAAGTGTATTATTAGTAAAATTAAGTAAAATTAGTAGAATGAAGTAAAATTATTAAAATTACGTAAAAATGTATATTACTTAAAATTAATAAAAGACAGTTATATAATGAAAAATATAATCTAAATATAAAAGCAGGGTCAATGAGCATTCAAAATTAAATATCCAGTATCAAGTGATAGATTAAATACATTTAAATAAATCTGATAAATTTAAAAATAAATAAAAACTCTAATATCAGGCAACAACTGATATATTCTGCATCCGTGAATATGATACAATGGCTTCAATTTTGGTCTGTTGCTAAAAAAGCTTGTGAAACTAAGTGAACAAATGCATGTTCAACTTTCATGGTTTTTGATGTTTGTCTATAATTTTCTTGACAGCTTCTTTTGACTATGAATTGCAGAGCTTCAAAAACTCCTTTTGCGTTCTAAGGAACAAATAACAGCACACAGATTTCAAACAAGAGGGTGAGTAAATATTGACACAATGTTCATTTCCAAGTGAGCGAATCTTTCATGGCTTAGGATAGAAACTATACTTTCCTGAAATATGTGCTGTTAAGTGTGTTTTAACATTTGGATGCCGTGAGCTAGAGTTTGCGCTTTTTTAAATCAGTGTTGTTGGGTAAATCATGCAAAAAGCATGACTGCACAGAATTATTCAAATCTGACCTTCCCAAAACAAATATGCAGGTAGAAAGCAAACAGCAACAGCACCAGAGATGAATATTTAACAGACAAAAAAAAAGGAAAACTTCTGAGGGGAGATAAGCAGCCTGCAGTTTGTTCTTCAACAAGCTGGAGTGGGTGGAACTACAGGGAAGAGATCAGCCTGTCCATACCCATAAAATCAATGCCATTTATTGCTCAACATGGTAAGAATTCCATGGTAATTACATTTTTTTTTTATTGATTTCATCATTCTATTCACTCAATTCTTTAAGCAAGAATATAATGGTATAAATGAGAATAAACGGTGATGGAGAGAGAGAGAGAGCACGAAAGAAATGAAATATATCTGCATTATTAATTAACATAGCTGGCATATCTAATCATGCAGTCATTGGTCTGCCTGTGTAGATTGATGACCTACCGGAATATTCCCTCTTCATTAAAAAATTATTCAAATTGTTCTGTGACTAAAACAAAGAAGTGAATTTCACGAGGGAATATCCATATCCATGTTTCCATCTGGACAGGTTGTGCTATGGTATTTCTCAATAACTGTCAAATATCAAGAAACATTTCACTATCAGTGCCTACACATATATGTGTGTATATATATTTATACACTGCCCTCCAAAAGTTTGGAAACACCTCTGGCAAAGTGTGGTTTTGGACGATATCAGCATAAATCCTTATCATTTTTTGGTGCAAATACATTAAAGTAACTTGACATTATCATTGAAGACCAGCAATAAAACATAATAATGGCAATATATACATGTCAAAGTCAGATATGACCCTTTGCCAGCTGTGATGCCTGGTTACTGGTTTAAACTTGACCCAAGATTTTTGGGTCAGCACACCTTAATACTGTAGCTTCAACAATTGATTGCCAATTCAAAGTTAATGTTTGAATAAACTGACAGCTCGGATGCCCAGATTATGCAGAGCTGTAATACACTGTAAAAAAAAAAGCTTCAGCAGATTTTAGAGTTTTCTCAACTTGTTGTTTTAAGTTTATACAACAAAAAGTTGAGAATCTCTTACAAAAATAAATTGAGAGAGCTTAAAAATCTGCTGAAGCTTGCGTGCCTTAAAATTTTAAGTTGGCTCAACTTTTTATTTTTATTTTTTTTTACAGCTGCTATTGGTGGATATTTTGATCAATCGAAAATTTAAGTTTTTTCTATGTATAAACTGTTTATGTAATAAAATATGTTTTCGTAGTTTGTGTTGTCCCTTATCAGTGCAAAATTACCACAAATTAAAAAGGATTCATGCCAATATAGTCCAAACCCCCACTTTTCTAGGGCGTTTCCAAACTTTTGGAGGGCAGTGTAGATTATATAAAATTTACAACTCTATTAAAAAATGCAGAATTTTTACAAATATATTTGAATATAAATTATCTAATGTAATTATATATATTATACATACATACATACATATATATTTATTTATTATGTTCTTAAGCTACTGTGTCATACATAAGTAACACTTTGATTAGTGATAGTTATCCTCTGCCTTAAACTCAAGGGCACCACAGGGCCAAAAGACACAAATACAAAGCCGGACTGGACAAGCTAATTAACATCCAGTCAGTGCATTAATTATTACATTTTTAATCCCGTCAGCTCACAGTAGGGTCTGTCAGGTGACTTGGTGGGGGGAGGGGGAGGGAGATACTCATATTGAGTAACAAGCTCCCTAAACATGACAGCCTCTGGTCTTTGAGATTTGTAGGTCAGAGAAAACAAATACTCTCCAGGGTCTCCTTTGTGGAGGAATGACAGGATAAACAAAGCTTAGGAAAGAAAGGATGCAGATATCTTTTACAGGTGATTAATCACCCTACATGAACTGCCTATCAATAGGCTGAAACTTAATTGGTGAGCAATCTGCAAATTGCTACAGTTGAATAGAGAAAATATTTTAATTCACTATTTCAAGGTGATAACCTAACTCTGTAAAGCCTGGCAAATATAATATACAAACCCGATTCCAAAAAAGTTGGGACACTGTACAAATTGTGAATAAAAACAGAATGCAATGATGTGGAAGTTTCAAATTTCAATATTTTATTCAGAATACAACATAGATGACATATCAAATGTTTAAACTGAGAAAATTTATCATTTTAAGGGAAAAATATGTTTATTTTAAATTTCATGGCATCAAAACATCTCAAAACAGTTGGGACAAGGCCATGTTTACCACTGTGTGGCATCCCCTCTTCTTTTTATAACAGTCTGCAAACGTCTGGAGACCGAGGAGACAAGTTGCTCAAGTTTAGGAATAGGAATGTTGTCCCATTCTTGTCTAATACAGGCTTCTAGTTGCTCAACTGTCTTAGGTCTTCTTTGTCGCATCTTCCTCTTTATGATGCCCCAAATGTTTTCTATGGGTGAAAGATCTGGACTGCAGGCTGGCCATTTCAGTACCCGGATCCTCCTTCTACGCAGCCATGATGTTGTAATTGATGCAGTATGTGGTCTGGCATTGTCATGTTGGAAAATGCAAGGTCTTCCCTGAAAGAGACAACGTCTGGATGGGAGCATATGTTGTTCTAGAACTTGGATATACCTTTCAGCATTGATGGTGCCTTTCAAGATGTGTGAGCTGCCCATGCCACACGCACTCATGCAACCCCATCCCATCAGAGATGCAGGCTTCTGAACTGAGCGCTGATAACAACTTGGGTTGTCCTTGTCCTCTTTAGTCCGGACGACATGGCGTCCCAATATTTCAAAAAGAACTTCAAATTTTGATTCGTCTTACCACAGAACAGTTTTCCACTTTGCCACAGTCCATTTTAAATAAGCCTTGGCCCAGAGAAAACGCCTGCGCTTCTGGATCATGTTTAGATATGGCTTCTTTTTTGACCTATAGAGTTTTAGCCGGCAACGGCGAATGGCACGGTGGATTGTGTTCACCGACAATGTTTTCTGGAAGTATTCCTGAGCCCATGTTGTGATTTCCATTACAGTAGCATTCCTGTATGTGATGCAGTGCCGTCTAAGGGCCCGAAGATCATGGGCATCCAGTATGGTTTTCCGGCCTTGACCTTACGCACAGAGATTGTTCCAGATTCTCTGAATCTTTGGATGATATGATGCACTGTAGATGATGATAACTTCAAACTCTTTGCAATTTTTCTCTGAGAAACTCCTTTCTGATATTGCTCCACTATTTTTCACCGCAGCATTGGGGGAATTGGTGATCCTCTTGCCATGTTGACTTCTGAGAGACACTGCCACTGAGAGGCTCTTTTTATACCCAATCATGTTGCCAATTGACCTAATAAGTTGCAAATTGGTCCTCCAGCTGTTCCTTATATGTACATTTAACTTTTCCGGCCTCTTATTGCTACCTGTCCCAACTTTTTTGGAATGTGTAGCTCTCATGAAATCCAAAATGAGCCAATATTTGGCATGACATTTCAAAATGTCTCACTTTCAACATTTGATAAGTTTATGATATTTGTAAATTATTGCATTCCTTTTTTATTCGTAATTTGTACAGTGTCCCAACTTTTTTGTAATCGGGTTTGTAATATAATATAATATAATATAATATATAGTCTACATCTTGCAATTCTTTTTTCCGCAGAATTGTATGATACAAACTTGCATTTCAGACTTTTTTCTCAGAATTGCGTGATATAAACTCGCAATTGCAAGAAAAAAACTCAGAATCGCTATATTTAAATTCACAATTCTGAGAAAGAAAGTCATAAACTCGCAATTCAGATTATTTCCTAGTTTATATAGCAAAATTGTGAGTTTTTTCTTGCAATTCTCGCAATTCTAAGAAAAAAAGTCAATTGCGAGAATTGCAAGAAAAAAAACTCGCAATGTCAAGAAAAATAGTCAGAATTACAAGATACAAACTTGCATTTGCCGGGGAAAAAAATCTGAATTATGTGTTTTTGACATTTTTCTGTCTGTGGGTAAATAAATGACAGCAGCATGACCTTTCCCTTTAATGCTATTTAAGTAATTTACATTTAAGCTTTAACTCCAATCACAGCTGGACTAAAGTGTTGCCCGACTGGCACAACCCTGTTTTCCCACGTTCCTGTAAGATCCCGCTCAATCTTGCTTTCATTCACTCAGTTCATTCTACTCAACGGGGCTGCGCTCAACTGGAAAATTAGGTTTCTCCACTAAAATGAGCTCTGCCTGCTACAGACCTATCAGAGAGCCGGCAGAAAGCTGGGGCTAAAAGAGAAACGATAATCGAAAGAAAACTTGCCGTTTGGGCAAGATGAGAATGGGACGTCCACCTGTGTACGCTCCCACGAGCCCCGGCTAAATATCGGAGGCGTGCAAAGGTCAAATCATCCATAAGTCAGGAGAAGCATCGGGGACAGCTGATGTAAGGAGAGACAGACACTCTCCTGAAACAATCCTGCTGCGTCTCGCACCTCAGACGTAATGAGTTCATTCAGAGGAGATGAACCTCTGCCTGCTGTGTTACACATGAATTTGCTCCAGAGGAAAGAGGGAGAAAGAATAAGAGAGAGGGAAAGAAAGAATTGAGTGAGAAATGAATGCTACCTAACAGCATCATTAGAATGGAAAGATGCATAGGTGCATGACTGCAGTCTGTTTTCCAAGTAAGAGAAATTCTACACATAATCAAGAAAGAGTTGCAATTAACCATTATTTTGATAAGAAATTAATCTGTTAATAATCTATTCAATTAATCGGCTTAAAGTAGTTTTATTAATTTTTTATTAACTTTTTTATTATTATTTGTCATTATTTTATACATTACTATAATTCAATTTTATTTATTGGCACAATTGCTTTTAACCATTTCAATAGCATTTAAATAATAAAAAAGACATAAATTCAATTTCATAAATTCAAATTAGAATTTTTAACAATAGCTTTTGGAAATACCTTTTTTAAATACTAAAATTCACCACAACTCATCCTGCATTGTTCGTGTTACAGACATAAATAACAACGCAAATCATATTAAATAAAAGCTGTTTTATTACTTTTCCAAGTGATCAGAATTTATCATAACCCACAGACTTCCATAGAAAGGAAGAACTTAAGCCATATTATATCTTTTAATATTATTAATATGAATCATTTCTATTTATATGCTCAAATGGCACACGTTTGGGGGCAGGAATATCAAGGGTTTTAAGGAATAGCATTTAAATTTACATTTTTAAAAATTCACATTAACATTACATTTTTAATTTTAAGTATAATAATTCAGTGTAACTTCTCTGAATTACAGATATAAATGATATTTCGAATCATTTTAATAGAGATTTTTTATCACTAAGTGATCAGACTTTATTATCCACCTGATTTTTGTTAATGAATTATCTTCTTCATAAAAAACAATCACAGCATGAGATTTGAGCTTTCAAATGATATAAATGTCAAAAAGAACCAGAATCAAGAAGCTATTTTAAAACCATAGAGAAATTTCCAGGATGTGCAGTATTTCTCGACAGGCCGTCTAAAGGTGAACGTGTCTGTCATAGAGTAAAAGTCACCTCTTAGTAAATTAGAATAATACATGCGGCTGACATTCCAATCTGTGAGGGTCACGCTGAATCAGTTCAACTCTTTAGTCACACAATTTAGAGATAAGACTAATGGAAGAGCAGCCCTGCCAATCTTAATATCTTACCCTGGGGGGAAAAAAACTCCACAGACCTCTGCTTAACATAAGATCAGACTGGTCTTCTTCAACCACTCACTCAAAGGTGCATTACTTTCCTTGCCCTTTTAATTAAGTGCACACACACCTCATCAGCCTTGTACACACACACACACACACACACACAAATCCCATTGTCTCAATGTGTCTTCGTCTTAAATCAATAGTTCACCCAGTAAATTAACAGCAAATTCAACTGTTACACTATATTCCAGGTTTATCCAGATAACTGAATCAGTGAGTTTAACTCGAGATGCTGATGAGTCTGATTCGTTTACTTAACCTTCTGGTGCTTTTTTACCCCAAATTATTTTTTACTTCATTGGAATGGTACAAAACTTCCTATTGGCACTTGCTTTGTGCACACACAAAATTCATGGTCATACGAAAAGGTTAAACGGTCCTGAAAAAAATATTTACACTTGTATTGGAAATGAATGGGAAGCAAATTTCATCTAATGGTACTACGCCCAAACAAACTCTTACTGAAAACAAATTTTTTAAGATATCAACCTAAAATTTGGAACACAACTTCTTTAGATTTATGGCTTTGGTTTTCATGCAGTTTTCATGCTGATTAATTCATGTTTTAGAAAATATACATTTCATATAAAATTTAAAAATAGTATTTGTGTGCATTTTTTAAAATAATACATTTAGAAATTTAATAAGAAATTTAATTTCACTTCTATAATCTGCCAAGTTTCTTCTTTAAAAAGAGATCAAACTTAAGACTGTGATTCAAAGCATTCAAGATTTATGACAGTTTAAGTTGGAAATTTAACTTTGAGGTCTATGCTCTAGAAAAAATAATAATAATAAAAAAAAATATCTGCCACGTGAACAGCACCAGAGGGTTACAGTATATATCAAAAGATAGGGTTCTCAAGTTCAAATAAAGGACAAGATTATGAGTGAATTGTGATGCAAATTACTTCAGATGACTTGGTATATAGTGCACAAGTCATTCAGACCACTCTTTAGGTTTTTTAAAATAACTGGTTCAATAGAATGGCTTCATGCATCATGAATCGGACTGATATGGTTCTCAAATTCAAGTAAAGGACAAGATTATCAGTGAATTATAATACACTTAATGTCTAAGTTAATATAATATATACTTAGCATATAGTGCATATAGTTAGCATATAGAGTCATTTAGACTACTTTTATTGTGCATTTTGGAGCATGGCAGTTATGGTCACTATGAACAAATCTATTTTTAATCATTTATTTTGGTCATTCTGTTTGTTCATTGCCTCTGTCTCACTGGTGAAGGGTTAAAACTCTCTCTGTGGGACATCTGATGACAAGTAGGCGGGTTTTGGCATGCCACATCCTGCCCTCCCATCATGCCATGTACAGACTGGTTACTTCTCAGCTCGTAGGGGGGACTCTCTCACCTGCAACCCATCACCCGACCTGCCGAATATGCTCTCCCGAGCTCCCCAAGTGCACAATAACACACTAAGAGAACATTAAGGATTCACTGGAGCACAGTTTTACGGTGGATATTTATAGCAGACGGTGCCTGGTGCTGACGTCAGAACTAATGCCATACGGTTCTCCCCTCCCTTCCTCACACAGGGTGATTAATGAGGAGCCGATCACTATACAGAACATCACAGTCCACTGGAGTCTCCCTGTTTAACACAGCTGGTCGCACCAGCAGACAGCTGAGTCCAAATATCATTCAGTTTCATCATTCATTTTCCTGTCGTTCCCTTTCAGAATGCCGCAATGATGGGATTTATGTGTCTGACGTGTATGTGAAATCCGTTCGGGATACACTAGGATTGGTATGGATTAGGATGGTTTACTGGATTGTTGTGGGAGGGGGGTTTATGACGTTGAAAAATGTACATCCTTACGAAGAAATGTTAATATATGTACTGAATGTAATTTGAATGAAATAAAATAAAATAAAATAATATTAGTATGGTCAAGAAATAGTTTGGACAGACGTATGCTATCTTTGCATATATCTTGCATATTTCATAAAGTTTTATTAAGACATTCCTATTTAAAAAAAAAAAAAACTTTTAGCAATGATGCATTACATTTTTAAATCACAGTAAAGACTTTTTCATTGTTGCAAAAAATATATATTTTCAAACATAGATGTTCAAAAATCCTGAAGAAAAAGTTCCAAAGAATGTTGTTTTCAACACTAATATAATAAGAAAAAAATGTTAATTGAGCAGCAAACTAGCACATTAAATGATATCTGAAGTCATGTGACAGTGGAGTAATGCCTGCTAAAAATTCAGCTTTGCCATCAAAGGAATACATTTCATTGTAAAACCTGAACTGGTATTATATCTCATGCTTGAGATTACAAAATTCAGAAAAAGCATGGCCTTCTGACTAAATACAGATATGAAAAGCCTACATACAGTATATATATATATATATATATATATATATATATATGGCAGCACAACAAGCCACTATAGCCAATCCACACAATTTTTATATAAAATCACCACAATCTGGAGACAGACAGAGCACATATTCTCTTAAAAACAAACTGTAAGACCACTTCTTTTCAAGAGCCATTTGTTGTATAGGTTCCCTGAGTTGCTATATGCTCTCAAATATGCAGTAAAGGCTATCTGCATCCTTGGAACTATTTCATTGCACAAAAAGTTCCTTATAGTGGAAAAAAGTGCTTTTGGGAACCCAAAAATGGTTATTTTATGGCATCGCAGTGAAAACCTCTATTTTTTAAACCTATATTTATAAGAATTTATGGTTCTTTGGAAAGAAAATAAGTTACATTTTAAGGTCCTCATATCATCACATTGGTTCTTTAGCTCTTAAAATAACCAGAAGATCTTCTAAATAACTAGAAAGTGAAACTTCTTAGCAAGGTTTAAATGTAGGTTCTCCTATAGCTTTTGTGACCTAAAAGCCTTTTGGTTCCAGCTGGAACCTTCATTTTAAGAGCGTGGTCTTTCAGTACTAGAAGTGTTGGTTTGACACCATTGCTCCTAAACAAATTAACAATCATATCTAAGCCTGTCAGCTGTGCTTATGAGTAGAAAACACATACACAAAGCACTTTATGTGACATAATTACTGCATAATTCCTGCTAACAGAGCATGACCATTCACCCAGTTTCAGCTGGTAAAGAAAAAGCACTTTTCTCAAAAGCAGTTAACGCAGAACCAGTATTGATTGATCAAGAACAGATATCGGCCCATACTGATTGATCGAGGTGTGAGTGAGTGTGTGATTCCCTCCAAACCTGATGGCGGTCTTCTCCATGGCATCAGGACTGTCGACAGAGGGCAGGTCATCAGCTAGAATCTCCTCCGGGCTCCGCGGGTCAATCAGGATACCCCGCTTGTCTTTGTCCTTGATCCCGATGCCTGCTGTGATGGCGTTCCACAAAGCATTCTGGGACTTGGAACCTAATGCAACAATCAGAGATCAAAAGCTCAGAGGGGTGCAGATGACAGACTGCAAGACCAGGGATGAGAGAGAAATAGAGATAGAAAGACAAAGGAAGAGAAACAATTCTTGCTGGTTTCCTGTTTTGGAAAACATGCAGTCAAGGGGTGAAGGTTTAGCTGGTTAGTCACATGATATTAACGCTCAAGTGATCGGGTTAAATAAATATTTCCACAACCGAGTGCCTGTTGGCAAAGATGGAAGATTGCATACTTTCAGAGACAACCTGAATGATTTCTAACACCTCTCACTGCTGTTATGATTACAGATCAGTGTGATTGATCAATGGAGATTGTGAACTTTTGTGTGTCACCCTCATACCTGTTTTCTCACTGTGGCAGGAAACAATTTTAAAGTAAAAGTCAAGTCAACAACAAAGTTTCAATTTGATTCTATATACTCACGTGCGAATCGTGCCAGAGGTCTCGCACTGCTCTCTCCGGTTTCATTCGCCACTGTGGAGAGAAAGAACGAAAAGCACAGATAGATGAGTGATGTAGACCTTTCTTCAACAATCACGATGACTCACCAGAAATCATTTTTCTCACCACAAATCACAAGTTTGCTCTCAGACAGTTTTTTCGGAAACAGTCATGAAAGTATGAAAATTACTTTTGGGTTTTATGTGAAAATCAATGCTGTTGTTTATGTTGTTTACCTGATGCATATTCCTGCATGCATTAAAATGAAGCATAAATCACTTCACTTGTCATTTGCATATCACTCATGAATATGCAAAGCATATGGTAATACGATAACAATAAAGTATAATAAATATACACAATACAAGGGTGTAATATTTTAGAATTTTGCCATTTGTCCACAATGAGAGGCAATGGAAGCCTGTTTCCATCACTGAAAAAAAAAAAAAAGTTCACTGCAACTTCTTATCTTGCAATTCCAATTTTTTTTATCTCGGAATTGTGTGATCTGAACTCACAATTGTGAGTTATAAAGTAAGAATTGCAAGATATTAAGCCAGAATACCAAGACATAAACTTGCAATTCTGACATTATTACTTGCAATTGCGAGTTTATATCTTTTTTTTCTCAGAACTGCGAGATGTAAATTCGCAATTGTGAGAAAAAATGCCAGAACTGTGAGATAAAAAGTCGCAATTACCTTTCTTTATTTTTTATCCAGTGGCAGAAATGGGCTTCCATACCGGCAGATGCAAATAAGAAATGAGAAGAAAAGGAAATCATAAATTAAATCTCAATGGGTTTTCCTAAACGTAGCTGACTGAAACTCCTCAGGTCAGCTTCAAATCAAAGGTTTCTCATAAGAAACATAATCTAGTAATCTCACATGCCTCAAGGGTTTCAGATGAGATCTCACAAATGTCTCAAACTGTGCTCAGAAGGCTGCAAATATCTGGAATTTCTATGTGAAATCAAAAGTCCAAATCATCTGGCTATGCCATCCACATTCATTACCTACTGTATATAATAACTACCATATTTACTTAACCTCTTATTTCAGAATAAACAATTGAAAGCAGAGTTGATACTTACATAAAACATAACTGAAATCATCTTTGAAACTATGAGAGAGAAAAAATATTTTACTACAGAAAAAGGAGTGAAAAAAGTCAGCAGTTTTGTGCTGTTTGATTTATAGTGAATAAAAAATAAAGGTCACAGATAAATGTGTGTGACATATGTGTGATACCACAGTCCTCCTACATTTTCTATAATGCAGACATAAATCCTGCTCTGGTTTAAACGCTGTCAGCTGCTGAAGGGACATCAACCATGCAATTTTTCTGTTTACATTAAGAGTTTCTACTGAAAAAAAAGCAACTGTGCCTTGGCTTTTATGCTTCTGAGCAGTAAAATTGTCAAAAAGCTTCAGGATGGATGAGTAGAAGAAGCCATATGAGATCAAAGAAGCAACATGCAGCTGTGTTGTTAACAGAGGAAGTGCACTGCTGTAAAACTGGACGAACAGCTCCCCCTGCAGGCCACCTAACGACACTGAACTAATTACATTAACAACAACTGATGGCTGGAAACACTATGGCAAGCCGTTTTAGCATTTAATCTATAAGCCATACTAGTATCTATTTTCATGCTACTGGTACTTATTTTTTAGATACTAGTATCTTTTACATTAAGTACTAGTACTTATTCATTAGGTACTAGTATCTTTTGTAAAGTTACTAGATCTTATTTATTAGATACTAGTACTTCTACAAATAATGACTATAGTATTTAATTATACGTTTCTTGTTAAGAAAACATTATTTTTTAGTTACTAGTAACTTTTTAGACCAGAGATATCCTGAACTTAATAGATACTAGTGCTTTTTAAATTTGCATTTCTGCCCAGTATGCTAATTGTATGTTGAATATTAATGAACCAGCAACATGTAGGAGAGAGATCAGACAAGAAACAGAAACAAGGAGATGGATGTACTTTTTTTTAGGAAACCACATAGAAAAGAAACAATCATTTGTACACAAGCACATAGAAAACCTATTTTGTCAGTTATGTAAACACTGTAATTTCGTAAACATAGCCTGTTTGTTGGTCATCGAGTGACCTCTTGTGGCAGGATGGAGATAAAACACAAATTTTATTATCTGTAATTTTCTGCTTAATATCATATCAGGGCTGTACTAGTAGAATAAAGACTAGTATCTAATGAATAAATACTAGTATCTAATGAATAAGTACTAGTATCTAATGAATAAAGACTAGTATCTAATGAATAAGTACTAGTACCTAATAAATAAGTACTAGTATCTAATGAATAAAGACTAGTATCTACTGATTAAGTACTAGTATCTAATGAATAAAGACTAGTATCTACTGATTAAGTACTAGTATCTAATGAATAAGTACTAGTAACTTTACAAAAGACACTAGTACCTAAAGAATAAGCACTAGTAGTTAATGAATAAGTACTAGTACTTAATGGAAAAGATACTAGTATTTAAAAAATAAGTACCAGTAACATTAAATTAGATACTAGTGCGGTTTATAGATTAAATGTTAATATGGCTTGCCATAGAAACACTGCCTACAGAATCCACAAGAGCTTTAGAAACTCTAACAACAAAACAGAAGGTTAGAAACACGTCACATGAGACTGAATCTGTGAATGAGTGAAGTCTGATTCGTGAGCGATTGGTCGTTTTTAATGATTCATTTGAACCAAATCGTGAATCGTTTGTGAAATCACTCAAAGGATGTTTTAAGATTCAACGCTTTGGAACAAAATAAAATTTCAAAACAAAAGGGGGTTATTAAATATAATAATTTAATAAGTATATAGCCTACAAAATTACATAATCCTAATAAATAATAAATAAAATAAATGTATTTAGTTTAAGCTTTTCTGTTAATTGGCCTACCATTTCATTTATATAATTTAATCCCTATACAATTTTTTTTGAAAATAACAGAAAAGAGGCTTCTGGTTGTTAAATGTACATTTATGAAAGTGTAATGTAACTAATATAGCATACAATATTTAAAAATATATAAAAATACATTTTATTTGTAATAAAATTTTAATACAATAAAATTACTTCTAATTATAGTTTTTATTATTATTTTATTTCAAATTGTCTCAATATTGTCAGTTATTTTTAAATTTAGTTGAATTCTTAGTAATTTAAATTTGTGAATTTTTTATATTTTTTTAAATTTGTATTTTAGTTTTGTTTGTATTTATTTCCAGTATGCTTCAGCTTATTTTAGTGATGCCATGGCAACATTTCTAATTTTCGTTTAGTTGTTTTTATGTAATATATTTTATTTCAGCTTTTTTTTTTGTAATAGATTTAATTTTAGTTAACAACATAAACCCTCGTGGTATATTGATATTTTAAAAAGCTGAACATAAATAGCCATTTAAAGGCATGGAAGACAGCAAGAAATACAGAGAAATGATGAACCACTGAGAATCACACAGGTGAATAAAAGAGCTGAAAGAAAGAACCACTACATGAGTGAGAGAGAGAGACACGTGAGGTTGTTAAGTGGGGACTGCCGGTCCGTGGGGGGCACAGGGGTAATGAGAGGGAAATCAGAGAGGAGCCTTTAGCACGGCGAGTTCGTCAGGCTGCTGAGTGTCCAACGAGTCAGTACTCAGGACAAGAGGAAGGACTCTTCATTAGCGATAATGACTCCCCCTGGGCAGCTCACACTACTCCTCTAATGTGCTGACGACAGAAAGGCCCCCGGAGATGGGGCGCACGCTATCACCCACACCTCCCCTGCCAGATAACCAGCAAAGACCCCTTTATTCTTTCAATCCACCCCTCTGGATCTCCATTACAGTACATACAGGTCTCCATACGTATATATATATATATATATATATATGTGTGTGTGTGTGTGTGTGTGTGTGTGTGTGTGTGCGTGCGTGCGTGTGTGTGCGTGTGTTTGTATATAAATAAATCATAAAAAATTTATAAATGTTGATTATCTTATTATTATTTTATACACACACACACACACACACACACACAAAACACATTCTATATTAGATTATATATGCGACCTATAGATTATATATGAATTATTATATATAGATTTATTATAGATAAATAAATGTGTCATATAGATATCATTAATAATGAATCAACAAATCAACATCTATGTGCATCTGTATCTCCAGCGATTCCTGAATTTTGTAAATAAAGCCAAAGTTTGGAAGAAGTTCCTCGCCTCCTCTTTCCTTTTTTGTGTTGTGACACATATACACACACAAATAATTAAAAATGATATGTAGTTCTATATAATAAATTTAGTATCTTACATATACACACGCATAGATATATAAGTAAAAAATAATAAATAGTTATTTTTATAACAATAATGTTTGCATTACAAATATTAATTCATTATTTTATAATTACACACACACACACACACACACACATATATATATATATATATATATATATATATATATATATATAGCAATAAAATAACATTAGTAATACAGCTTTGGGGTGTCCATATGGGATCCGCATCTGACCCAGAAGCCTCAACAGGTGCTCTAATGATCATCAGGCGTCCTGCGCGCGCACACACACACACACATACACACACCGGCAGCACTATGGGAAACAAATGGGTTGGGGTTGTTTGTCAGGGAGAGGCAAGAATCACTAGGTTGTGACATCACATCCTGCCTCCGCTGGTGACCATGGAGACGGTAATCGCAAAGGCAGCATGGGAGATCCACAGGAGAAAAACATTATCATTGGCCCAGTGCGATTTAAAAGCGTAACTGTTTGTGTGGGCTTCTGTTTAATGATAAACACAGGTTCCCACGAGAATTCATCCCATCAAACAGAATTAATCTGACAGGTTAGAAGTCACAAAAGGACTCGGAATGATCACATGACTATGTTTTCCACCTGATACCTTTGATTTGAGCACAGTCGTGGTTTCTCCACTTCTTCATCATCTGATTGTGGTCTGTTATATAAGCCCTTGACCTTTTAGGAGTATAATTACCGCCATCCAATGTTCTGCCACAACAACTGTCATGCCACTTTGCCGTTCAAGCTCTCTTTGTTCAGCGTCTGCCTAAATCGGCTAACCCTGTCAGAAGCATCAACGTCCTGATGTTGTGTCCCTCATCATCTGACAGGACAATAAAAGAATGCACGCTTCTTGGAGAGCACAGAGCACCATGACTCATTTTGAACTGAAAAAAAAGTTGTTTCTTATGTAATCTAATTGTACTCAGGCGACTCAGAGAAACCCAAAGAGACTGAAAGAGACATAATCACTTTGTTGCATTCATGTTACTATGACACAACAGAAAATAGAGTTTGCATGCAAGGAAAGCGATCTCAAGATGTCTTGAACCAATTTAACAAACCCTTGTGCTTGTGTTAAGATCAGTGACTCATTGATACATTTCTAAACACATTTCTGAAACCTTCACATCTGCATAAACACCCAAATGTAGAGCATACATGTGGTAATTTAACCCTCATGCTGTCTGAGAGACACCATGATAAATTTAATAGCTCAAAACTAAATTCTTACATATTAGGTTGATACTTACTTAACAACTTTAATAACTGCATGAGAACTGACTATAAAAGTGTTGACAACTTCAAAACACGTCCTCCAAATATTTGGGGGTTCAGAAACCTCCCAAAAAATAAATATGCTTTATTGCAATGGATTTATGGTAAGAATCTCTGATTGGTTTATTTGGATTTATTGCATTTTTTGCAATGTATTTTTATTTTTTAGCTCAAATTGACTTAAAACAGACAGAATAGTACTATATTAGAGAAAAGTCAGTCAGTGTTCTATAAATGCGTGAAACAAAGCAACAATAATATATTTCAAATCTGATTTGATATTAAAAGCTTTTAAATGAATAACAATCATCATCACCATAATAAACTACTGTTATTCTTGTTTTTTAGTTATCATAATTATTATACTAAATTATTACTATTATTATGAATGTAATATTTTATTAATATTTATTTTATTATACAAGTACTCATGTATTTTATTATATATTTAATAGTAAAGAATTTTTTTTTTATTATTCATAATTAATAATAATATTATCATTATTCAATTTTTTACTATTTTTAAGAAAGAATTTAGAATAATACAACATAATACAAATAATAAATACATAAAATGATATAATTAGTAATAATAATGAAAATAATAAATTACAATAAAAATATTATTATTTATTATTATTACACAGCATTGAGGTCTTTGGGACCCTTAAATATAATGCAAAGTTAACCTTCATGTTATGTTGAGATTTTGACATTTGTTTGAGGTGAACCAAAAAAAAGTGGGTTTTCTCAAACTAAACAGACTAATTCATTGATGGTTTCAAAAGCTCAAAGGCACTTGCAGCAGCACCATGTTCAATCACAAAAAAAAAAATCAGTGCTGGCCACAGAAACACACATCCACCCACACATACCTGACCAGCTGTTCTTACCAATAGTGAAGCTGAAGCCATCAATGCTGAAAGTGGCACTCCGGCATTTTTTAAATCCTTGTTTTTTGGAGCTGAGGTCTGACATGTTCTCCAGTTGACTCGGTCCGTCTGCGAGTGGAGAGAAACTCTGGAAACAGACTCCTCAGGTGGGAAAGCGTGCTCTGAGTGGGGACGTCAAAGATCAGAGAGGATCATTAGCGAAGGAAGTCAAAGGGTTGACATCTCCTGCCGGGAGTGCATCCCATCTGTAAAAATCCCTCTTGAGCTCATCATACAGCCTGTTTCTCTGTTGCCTGCCTTTCTTACACTGTAAAGAGATTAAACACACAGATGAGAGATGTTTCTCTCTCTCTCTTCCACTCCCGCTCACACTGTGACCCTTCCCACTGCTAAACTGTGCTTGATTACAGGCTCTCTCTCTCTCTCTCTCTCTCTCTCTCTCTCATTCACTGTCACACTCACTCACCCATTTACCTTGAACTCTAAGCATACATGCATTCACTGATCTGAGTCAGTGATATGTGCTGATGTTTATTCTTGGACGCTTTCACGTGTGCCTTCTTCAAACCTGTGTGGTTACTGTACGTGTGTGTGTGTGTGTGTGTGTGTGTGTGTGTGTACAAGCACATACGGGCAAGTCCTATTGCAAAAGGGCAACCTTTTTACGATGTTTAAACAAAACACTCTGCCAGAAATGCTGGCTGGATAAGATTAAAAGAAGGTTATAGTGTCAAAAATAATTAACAAAAAACATTATGGGGGGTCCCATAAGCATTGGGACCCCCCATAACACCCAAAAAATATACTTGGGGTGTCCCCTGGTTTTTTTAATAAAACCATAATACTTGAAACATGAAACTAGTGAAAATGAAATGATTCGATTTCTGTATTAAATTTAGACTAAAAATAGCTCTTACAGCTAAAATAGTTTTTACAGCATTGCTGATTATGACCAATCACACACGATTCTGTTGAGCTTAGGAATGCAGTGGCCAATCAGAGGCGATCAGATTAGTCATCGCTGAATTCTGTTTAGACTGAAAATCACAAATTCCCTCATCATAAGCAACAAAAGTGCAGATGTACTTATGATAAAAGTAAAGAGATTAATTTATTATACAGATTATTCGAGGAGTTATGAGTTCTTAAACACTAACTAGACTGTCTGTGCTCATTTAGAGTGCTTTATTTCACTGCATGATTCAGTCTACCAGAATTCAAGATATGGGGGCAGAAAATGTACATATTTATATAATTTCATATAGTTAATCGATATCACACGAAGAGTGATTTTTTAGCAAAAAAAAAAAAAATCACAAATGTGATATTGATTTGAACCTATACAACAGTTTAATAAACAAGAAGTGAGGGACGAGCCAACATTATATTGTATTATTATATACTATTATTATACTATATTCATACAATCAACAGCATGTCTGGGATTTTTCTGTTTTTAATTTCTGGAATTCTGCTCCACAAGGATATTTGTGCATTGTTTTTACCATGTTCCTGAATTCCTCACATTCAGATGCTTATAATTTGTAAATGTAATTCTCCACATTTTGTATTATTATTATGACATCCTTTTATTGTCAGATGCATTTTGCTTGACATTTTGTGAATTGCTGAAAACTTGGACCAGCTGGAGGTCCTGGGCTGGTGTGGTTACTCGTGGTCTGCGGTTGTGAGGACGGTTGGATGTACTGCCAAATTCTCTGAAACGCCTTTTGGAGACGGCTTATGGTAGATAAATCTTGACATCTGTGGCATTGTGCTGTGATAAAACTGCACATTTTAGAGTGGCCTTTTATTGTGGCCAGCCTAAGGCACACCTGTGCAATAATCATGCTGTCTAATCAGCATCTTGATATGCCACACCTGTGAGGTGGATGGATTATCTCTGCAAAGAAGTGCTCACTAACACAGATTTAGACAGATTTGTGAACAATATTTGAGAGAAATGGGCCTTTTGTGTACATAGAAAAAGTCTTAGATCTTTGTGTTCAGCTCATGAAAAATGGGGGCAAAAACAAAAGTGTTGCGTTTATAATTTTGTTCAGTGTAATTATTAGAAAAAGTCTTAAACTCATCACACTCATTAAACTCAATTCACAAAGTCATTAAATATATCAATTGTACTTTGAAACCATAAATGTAATTTCCGTAGATTTTTGTGAAAAAATTAAAGATAGCTTAACTGATTAGCTTTGAATTAATACTTAGCATTTTATGTCTGCAAAATACTCTTATTTAACTTAAAAATTTTAGCTTTATTAAAAAAACCTGACAGCATGTTTGGAAATGACGTAGAATAAATATATTAACTGATCAAGCAATTTTTACCTTGATTTTTCTTCATATGTTGTTGATGAAAATTTTAATTCCCTCCATGTCCAATATGTGCTCTGATGTCACTGAACATTTCCATAGAAACCACCTAAACAATATTTAGCCTATTTGAAGGGGGCCAATCAGGTGCAGCAAACCTCATGAATATTAATTCCCCCCACACCTTTAGAAATCCTTGTCCCGAAATTGTGCTATGATTATTTTACTTTTCACTTTGTGTATTTTCTTAATAGGTCCTATTAATATTTACCTTTCTGTGTAAATATTTCATATTTACATATATTTGTATACAATTCGTGTTTGTTCTACTTATCCCTCTGGTACGCAATATGATATAATTGAGGAAAAATATATTTGTGATGTTTTTCTTGCTTAAGACGCTATTACAATATCAATAAACATGATTTTTAATTATTTTTTTATTTTTTTAAAGTTTGTTGCATCAAGGCAACATTGTACCACAATGGACAAATTGAAACATTTGACATTTTCATGCAGAAAAAAACAATATTGTTAACATCAATTTCTTTGACCGAACACTTGAACAGACAGTTTCATCTGTTTTTTTTTTTTAATGTATTGCATATCTCCTATACACAGTATTACAATTCAGTGCATATCTCGTGCTGCACCATTTGTGCTTCAGGTGTAAATGATACATCAAATTTAGCTGCTTGTTGAGGAGTAGTGTATATGTGGCACTACTTAAGCAATCTAACTGACCATTTTTATACATTGACATAGGTACCGGAGCCATATTTAGAGACCACCTGAGCTCTTTTGACTTGGGCCAGTAAGGAACCACTTAGCAACCACCCAGAACACCTTAGAAACCATCTAACAATGCCTAAGAAGAAACAGCACAACGTTGGCGCCGATAACCTTGTGAATGTGAGCAGCGTGCCGACATACAGCGTTGTTGCGCTACAGGCATCCCGAGTTCGAATATCAGCTCGAGAACCTTTCCAAACCCGTCGCACTCTCTCTCTCTCCCACTTCACTTCCTGTCAACTCTAAACTGTCCTATCAAAAGTCAAAAATGCCAAAAAAAAAGATACAGCACAACAAAATACCAACAACCACTCAGAACACAATAGCAACTGAATAACAATGTCTCTTACAGTACATTTTCTTCATTGCATTTTTTTCACTCTTAATTTTTATACTCTGCCATTCAAAAGTCAGTATTTTTAAGTATTCATAAGTATTTAACTATTAATAATTTAATAAGTATTTAAGTATTAATCATTTTTAAGTATTCAGTAAAGAATTGAATAGTTTTATTTAGCCAGCATGCATCAAACTGAACAAAAGTGACAATAAAAACATTTATATTTTGACAAAAAGAAATTAATTTCAAATAAATGCTATTCTGTTCATGGGAGACAATATTCCTGTTTTTATTTTATTTTTGATCAAATAATTGCAAGTTTGGTGAGAATAAGAGACACATTTAAAAAACAAAACAAAATATCTTACCAACCCCAAACTTTTGAGCAGTAGTGTTAATAAAAAAAAATCATACATATTTATATGTATGTGTACACACACACACACACACACACACACACACACACATTAAATACACACATATAACAGGCTCTAAAAGCTTGCAATCGTTTTGCATAGAGATGCTATGTAAATTAACTGCATAATGTTTTCATAATTTCAATCAGTTTTTCATAATAATAATAATAACAACTGAAGTAACTAAAAGTATTCTGCAGAAACTGTGGTTTCCATGGTAAATTTATTGGTGGGGGGGGTTCTCCAATAAAAATACATGTCCCCATCCACAGCGTGTTCCCCAACACAACAGGTGAAATAAAAACGTATTAAATAAATTTCTGTCGCCATTCACCTGAAGGCTAGGGGGCAATTTTGGTGTCACTTAGCAACCACAAAAATATGTGTCCTTTAGATTTGAGTCTTATTGCTGTGATCTGTTTTCACTAGGATTGTGTACAGTGTCAGACGTTGTCAGATCTAAATCAGATGAGTGCGTTTAAGTGAAAATGAATGTTGTCTGGATATATGTTCTCGTAAAGAAGAGGTGAAGGGGTCATTCCTTGTGTCTTGTATTCATATACAGCGGCTGGTGCATATAGTGATATTAAACTGTCATATTAGTTCGACCCATTCACACTGTTTTAAAACATATAAAACCTGTTAAATTGCTGTGTGGATGCTTACGTGACTCTCCCACATGACTGCAATGTGATCTACCTCACACACACAAGCTGAGTGGACGTTCCCATTCAGCTGTGTTTTTGAGCACCTGTTTTCCAAATCCCCCCTCACCCACCTGCACAGAAAACAGAGACCAAAGTACAGCGTCATAACCCAGAAACACCTGCTGTAAACCTGCTGAGATTAAAATCTGACAGTGTTGATTTTGCACGTGACTCTCTCTCTTTCTCACAAAGCTCACACACCTTCACCCATTGTGTGTTTACACCCCTGCACTATTTATAGATTTACACATACATGTGTGAAGATTTACCCACACCTTTAATTCAAAGAGTCATAGTGAGAGAAATCGTTATTTCTGGGTCATTAAAGGGTTAGTTTAGCCAAAAATGACAATTCTATCATCATTTACTCACCCTCGTGTCATTCCAGTAGAATGTTAATTCTGCTCTTTTCCATAAATTGAGTTGCAACATTTTTTTCAGGGTCCATCTTACAAAACCTTAAAAGGCAACCTTTTAAAGTGTACTGGGGGGGGGGGGGGGGGGGGGGGGGGGGGGGTGATAAAAATTGTTGTCTCATGGCAAAAAATCTGTTTATAAATATAAAATTCAAATATATCAAATATTTATATATTATGAAATTTAAATTGGACTGGAACCTAGATAGACAGATGCATGAGGTTCTTATATATATATATTTTTTTTTTACATTTTTTTATGATGTTTCATTTTTGTACCCTAACTGTGCCAATCTCCATTCACCTTCATTGTATGGCGAACACCAGCATGTACATTCTTCAAAATAAGTTTATAGGCCTATATGTGATCTCAAAATTGGATTGGACTATTTCAAAAGCAATGGTGTTTTTCTACAGAACGGCTGTATAGTCAGTACATGGCCAGTCACCAATTCACTCAAACAATGCAACAAGTGAAATAAAAACTCATGGTCAGCCTACACTGACACTCTGAAAGAATGCCAGAGAGAAAGCCATAAACCTCAAGGACGCCGAGAGCAGAACGAAGCAGGTTAACTTCTCTATCTCTGAGTGGGTGTAGCAGGATAAAAGCTTGGTTTATCTGATTCTGAAAAGACCATAGTCCACAAAACCCCACTCTCAGCTCACAGGTTTCCATGGCAACCAAATACCGCGTCACAGGTTTAAAAAGTGCCTTTTTTTTGTGATTTCACAACATGCTATGTTCCTGAAACATTCAGCGTATTTACAGCTGTTGGCACTCCAGTCAGAGCACGTGTGGTTGGTTACATCTGTTTGGGGAGGCAGTTGTGTTGCAGTCTGGAACAAACACAAGCAATGAGATCTCAACTGTTTCTCTAAGACAGCAATGAGATTCAGTGGTTTCCTTCAGAAAATGACTTGCATATCTTCTCTAGAATGGTGATTCTCAACTTCCAAGGGAGACTTAAATGGATAGATTCTTCTGTTGATCACAAAATAAGAAGATATTTTAAAGAATGTTGGTAACCATACAGTTGACTGTAGCCATTGACTTTCATATTATTAAAAAAATACTATGGACGTCAATGGCTACCAGCAGCAACTGGTTATCAACATTCTTCAAAATATCTTCTTTGTGTTCAGCAGAATAAAGAAACTCAGGTTTGGCACAACTTGAGGGTTAGTAAATGATGACAGAATTTTCATTTTTGGTTTAACTGTCCATTTAAAATTATTTAGAAAATATAAAAGTTAAAAATAAAAAAATAAATATTAATTTAAAATGAAATAAAAAATTGAACTTATAATTAAATAATAATTAAAATTTTATTAATGACCTTAAACATCACATTTCTGTATATATCAGCAAACTTCCAAAGGAGACTTACAATTATTCAAAATATAATTATATTTATATATAGTTTTTTCAAATAAAATATTACACATTTAATTAAAATATTATTAAATTGATAAAACGTGTATAACATAATTTAGATTTCATGCATATTTTTTAGCATTTTTATTAAGTTTAATTATTATCTTTAACATCCCCTCAAAAATAAATAAGCTTGTACCATCAGCAACTGTTGTATTTATTAAACTTTTGGAATAAAAAAATAATAATGATAATAATAATAATTGTGGTTAATTGTTTTACTCTACAGAAACTGCTAGTTTCTCTTAATAAAAAAGAAAAGAAGTTTGAAAAGAAGTATCTTTGTCATACAGCAGTAGTACGTGGGAGAAAGAGAAAGATTTAAGTGAGGGCTTCAAATACTTCCGAGGACAATAGGGGGCCATGAATCCAATATTTGAGAACTACATTTACATTTATTCATTTAGCTGACGCTTTTATCCAAAGCGACTTACAATTGCTATATATGTCAGAGGTCGCACGCCTCTGGAGCAACTAGGGGTTAAGTGTCTTGCTCAGGGACACATTGGTGTCTCACAGTGGATTCGAACCCGGGTCTCTCACACCAAAGGCATGTGTCTTATCCACTGCTCCATCACCACCCCTACTACTGCTCTAGAGTTGCAGGTACTCAATAACGACTCAAATTGTACTTAGTTCAGAGATTTGATTATGAACTCAAAAGTTTTTCTTCATTTTCCCATCATTCTCCTCCATATGATTAGGGATGCGTTTCCCAAAAGCAACTATGGTCACAAGTTCTGTCATTACCAATAGAGCTCAATGGAACTCACGACTATAGTTAGCTAAAGATGGTTTTGGGAAACGCAAACCTGATAAGTGCCAACCACATTCATGTTATATCTTTATATTTTTATTGTACTATATGTCAACAATTGCTGCCAATCAATTTGTATTTCTCTAAAGGAATTCTTGGAGAAACATCTGATAAAGCTGATCCTTAAAGGAAGCTCAAGTGAGAAGTCTATAGGGTTTCTGGTGCAAACTCTGAGCAATAAAATCTCCTCTGGGAGTTACCAATTCAGACTTCTGAAGACCTTGCGGTTATTATCCTGGAGTACTGGCGTATCACAGCTGTCTGAACTTTGAACGTCTACATCACCTGTAAGTGCAAAACAAAGGTTATGTGTAAAACAATCCACCATTTCCATTTAAGATCACAAAAAGGATCCTGAAGGAGTTTTCTATCGACTCATGAATGTTTAAGGAGCTCCTGCACCTTATTCCGAGGTGGAGAGAGAGGATAAGATGCTTTACGCTCCGTCGGTTCCACTCTACACGTTCGGCTCCGGTTACCTGCTCATCCCAGTGAGAGCAGCAAACACTTGTAAGAAACTCTATCGCTCCAACAACAGGCCTGATAAACCAATACACTTGTGTTACAGCTTCTGACACGCTCGGCTGCGCTCCCCACATCAAATGTCTTGTTCAAGAGTTTGTACAATTGAGCTGCTAAAAGCCTAGTGCTAAGTTCAAGCAGACTATCTAGCTGGTTTAACTGCAGGTAATGAACAGAGTGCATTACAGAGGCTGTGTTCGGTGGGTCTATGCTGCCCTCACAGACACCTCCACATCTCAAATCATGCAGATTTTAATGCTTCATTTAAATATCTTTCTTACTTACGCATATAATTAATGCTGCCATAATGTCATGTTGGAACAATTATATTTGATGAACGCACCTGAACGCCACTACAACTGGGAACATGTAAATAAGACAATTAATCTCTTTTAATTACATATACTGTAATAGAACTGAAGTTATTAAATATTTGCCTTTTTTTAGTAAGTTTGCAAGCTATCTGGTTTGATGACCACTAACTGATACTGATTTGATCTTGTTTTGTCAAAATAGTGGTAAGTAAAAAGAGAAATGAAAGAGAATTGTCCAACACGTTCAATTCATTCTGACCAAAATCACTTGTATGGTGTCACGTCATAATTAAACTATTAATAAGAATCAAATCAACTGTAGCAGTTGCACATGTTTTACAAAATGCTTACTGTGCACCAATAATGACCAAAACTTAGTTTTAATATCATATGTAATACCTTCATTCATTCAATTCATTTAACTTACACCAAATGTTCTTCTCAAAATTTTATGATTTTGGGACAAGTGAGTTCCTGAATGTGATGAATGATGGGCTTCACTTCAAATACCACTCCAAGTTCAAGTTTCACTAAACTGTGATTTTTCTCTGTCTGCTGCCATTCACATCACAGCTGAGGATAGCCTCGTGCAAGACGAGAAACTGCCTATATGAAGTTCAAGGAAATTATAGCAAATAGCTCTCTATAGGTATTACACCTCTAAACTGACCTTAAAAATTAAACTTTTAACAGTCATCTGTCAAGCTCTGACACTGATTAGGCGTCTCTGGAGATATGAGTTAGTCAGTCTACCACAGATGTTGAACGTTTGATGTCATGATACAGCGGAAACTGAAAGTGAACATGCAAAGACTGATAACTTGGAGCCAGTGCTGCCAGGGTTGTGGTTTTCCTACATAATTGGATTATTTCAAAAATGCAAAAATTGCAGAGCTTTTTTGGGGCTACTTTTATAATGTACCACAGTCATCAACAGGTTTATTTGAAGATAAATGTATATTGGTCCTTGGAATGAATATCTTGTTAAGGAGTTTGCCATTCATAGATTCATTTCACATTGATGCTTGTGTGTAAATAAAACAGGAGTGAATGTCAAGAGAAGAAGAGAGAAGCAAAGAGAAAAAGAATATGTAGGCTATTAATAATAATGGTCTTGGCTGAGATCAGAAAATATCAGAGAGGATTTTAATTTATTGAATACAGGTGCATCTCAGAAAATTAGAATGTGGTGAAAAAGTTAATTTTTTCTTGGAACTTATTTCAAAAAGTGACAATTTAATATATTTTACATTCATTAAATGTAAAGTAAAACATTTCAAAAGTTTTTTTGTTTTAACTTTGATGATTAGTTTACAGCTCAGGAAAGTCAAAAATCAGTATCTCAAAATATTAGAATATTCCCTAAGATCAATAAAAAAAAAAGGATTTGCAAAACAGAAAAGTTCAAGTTCTTTAAAGTATGTTAATTTATGCACTCAATACTTGGTCGGGGCTCCTTTTGCACAAACTCCAGCATCAGTGAGGAATGGCATGGAAGCGATCAGCCTGTGGCTCTGCTGAGGCACTATTGAGTCTTCAGCTCGTCTGGATTGTTGGATCGACTGTTTCTCATCTTTCTCTTGAGAATATCCCATAGATTCCACATGGGGTTCAGGTCAGGCATGTTGGCTGGCCAATCAAGCACAGTAATATCATGGTCAGCAAAGCACTTGGAAGTGGTTTTGGCACTGTGGGCAGGTGCTTAAGTCCTGCTGGAAAAGGAAATCAAGCAAAAAGTGCTCTGAAATCTCCTGGTAGACGGCTGCATTGACTTTGGACTTGATAAAACACAATGGACCGACACCAGCAGACATCACGACACCCCAAATCATCACTGACTTCGGAAACTTCACACTGGACTTCAAACAGCTTGGATTCTGTGCCTCTCCACTTAACTAAAATCATCCACATACAATGTAAAAGGCCTACATAGAATAAATGGGAGAGGGGAGTTTATTTTAAAGCTCTTTATGGGAATCCTGCAGCTGTCATCTGTAAACACGGGAGCATTTTCATTCCTTTTGGGAGAGTTTTGTTTCAGTTTTGGCTTGATTTTTTTTTCTTCTTTGAGCTCTGGCAACCCTGCCTAGTGATTGACTTGACAGAAAATGTGCAATGCCTCCTCCACCATGGAAATGAACAAATCTGAAGGCAATGTGCTGTAAGAAAAAGAATATGAATTGTGATTACAAGAAATTAGTCAAAAGAGCCACTTAGCATGAATCTGAACTTTCAGTCACAGCCAAGTCACCATCTGTCAAATGATTCTCCCTCCCAAAAGGCCAATCGTTAGTAAGATAAAAGACTTAAGACCTTTTTAAAGAACATGCACACATACAAATGCAGACTGTGTACAAATGCAAATGCAGACAAAAATGCCTCTGCAGTCTCAAAATGAGAATCACATCTGAAATGTGCTACAGAATTGTAGGCTATTTACTATGACACAACCCTGTTGAAAAATCCAGTATATGCTGGTTAGGTATGTTTTGAAGCATGGCTGCTGGTCTGAGCAGCTCGTTAGTAGAGACTGCAAGAACTAAACTGGGTGTGTCTGATGATTAGGGAGACAAAGGCTGTATCCGAAATCGCCCCGTATACCCTCATTCACTATTCCCTACATTAGTCCACTCATACAGTTCACTTGAAGGAGTGAATGAAAACGAGTGAGTGAATTCGGACACTGAGTGCACTGGAAGGACTGCCGATTTTGCATAGTTTGCTTCCTGTTAAATAATCATTTGAAACGGGTAGCTCCAGTAGTAAGATTGAAGGATATATCTTGAACTCTGTCACGGAGATTATGTATGAACCCTAATAGTCAATTTACAACTAATTTTGTACCTTTGTTGTATTACGCTGTATTATGCCGTGGACGAGCGCTTCTAAAATCAATGAATGGATGATTCAGCTGCAGATGCCAGCTTCTGGTGAGACGCGGGAATTCACTTGGCGCGTGACTCTCACAGTGCATTCTGGGGATTCTCTAGCAGTTGAGTGTGCATCAGTTGTACACTCGTTTTTGCGGTGCATTGTGGGATTGAATGAGTGCACTCGAGAACATCCACCATGGTTTCGAACACCACTTAAAAGGGTTGTCCCCTCAAATAGTGCACTATTTTAGGGTATAGGGGGCGATTTCGGATACAGCCAAAATGTGCAGGGCTAGGGGTCCCCCAGGACACTGGTTTAGGACTAGCTCAGTGATACTCAAATCTGGCTCGCGAGATCCACTTGCTCCAACCCAGATCAAACTCACCAACCTGTGGTTTTCTAATGATCCTGAAGACATTGATTAGCATGCTCATGTGTGTTTGATTACGGTTAGAGATAAACTCTGCAGGAAAGTGGATCTCGCCAGCCAAATTTGAGTATCCCTGGACCAGCTTAAACCAGCAGCCATGCTTCAAAACATACAGCATATGCTGGTATATTCAACAGGGAATCAATCAGGGTTGTCACATAGTAATGAATTTTGAATCCAAAATACGCAAAAATTAACTGTATTGACCCCTTGTGTTTTCAAGCACCCATATTCAATATAGCCTACAGTAGTGTTAGAATACCTGTAGAATATTTTTGTCGTACTGATTACAAAATGATGAATAAAAATAATCACCTGGTCCTGGATCGGGCTTTTCCATTCAGCGGTTGTAACGGCTGAATTTCTTCAGAGCTTGCTGTCTGATGGAATGTGAATGCGATAGGGTACCCAGATAGCACATGTACATCTGCAAGATGTCTGTTAAGGATCTCTTGATCTGGAAAGCCTCTGCTGTCTACAAACATCTGACAGACGTCTTTCAGATATCAGTTTTACATACATCCTAAATCATAAACATCTTAAAGACATCAAATAGACATCTATTTGACATCTAAAAGGAAACATCTTATAGACAAATTGTAGATGAGCAAACACCCTAAAAATATGTCTTGCAGATGTAAATGCAGATGTCAAATAGACATCTCCAAGATGTATGTGTGCTATCAGGGTAAATACCGAATACCACAAATAATGGTAAGAAAAGTCTTTCTCTTGAGTTGTCCTCGTGCAATCTGCATGCTGTCTACACACTAATATCATCCGAGATTATCAAACATTCGATTCATATGAGCCAGTTCTTTTCAGTTGATCAAAACAGGCAAATCCACGCACAAGTCCGGTTTTATTTTTTTAGTTAGTAACGTGGAAGTAGACTCTGATTCATGAATAGATAAATCGTATGAGCTAGATATTTTAATGACTTACTAAGAACACATTAGTTACCGGTTTGACTCGTTCTGATGAACCATTGAAAGAACTTTGTCAGAGCTGTTACTGAGTCAACATGTGACAAAAACTATGTTCTGTCCTTTATATCTGTAAAAATTAACAAGAAAGGGTCTGTCAGTCAAAACCAAGCATCACCAGGTCATTAGGAATCAGCCATGAAGGTTTTCTTTAATTCTGCCCAGCTCTGGGCACAATGCAGCACTATAACTGTACAAAATTAATACACTTATTGTCTTATAAAAAAAAAAGTAGGAGAAATGTTTTCCATGTTTAGTTGTTGACTCAAAATATATTTTGGCACACATTCATCTGTCACCTGGTAGAAGCTGCACAGGCAGATGGCAAAACAGACCAGTTTTGTGACGTGCCCTCATCCTCAAAAAACAGCAATATTTGCTTCCGGTATTTAATTTGAAAGACATTTTGTTTACTTCTACAATAAACCATTTGGTACTGTGTTTAAATAAAGTGTAACATCCTGAATTCCAGAAGCAAAACAAGTTGAGATGCACTTTGCTAATTTCCAGGCAGTGTACAAAAACACAGTTTCAGGGATAACGCTTATTTAGGCGTAATCAATTATATACTGCAGATATACCAAATGTGTTACTTGTGTAATACTGTACAGTAATATAAGTAGCTAAACTGGTAGAACACAATGGATTGTACATGTATAAATTACAAATGGAAACATGTTGTTTTCAAATAATCTTTTTAACTAAGTTTTTAACGGGTAAGATTTTCCAAACAATAAAAAACATTTTCTGTTTCTGGAGTCAATAAGACAGAAGACCATAAAACAGATGGTATTGGAAATGAGGTAAACCACTAATTTACTGAACTCACAGCGTGCAACTGCTTTTCTCAATAAAGTGCGCTCTGAAACAGGCAGCTATCTTTTGTGTCACAATCTGACACCAGAACTTAGTTATAATGGTTCTCTGATTACTTTGCCCCTCTTGAGCACTGCAATTAATTCTGCTCTCATAGCTGAGAGTTAAACAAGAAAACGAGTGTTTCATCAAGGACTGTGGTAATTAATCCTCATCCCTAGCAATTAGCCCTTGTATTACGGAGAGGAAGAAGTTGCTCAGAAACGCTCATCTTTATTAAGGCCACTGCATGTCAAACATGAATAAAGCATAATTGAGCTCTTCTGTTATTACCCTAGTCAGCCACGTGCAAATGCATAAATATCTTTTGAATGTGTAATATTAATATAATCAAATATTCCCTACTTATATAACTTGCAAAAGTTTTATTTTGTCAGAATACACTGATTTGTTTAAATGGCTCGCAAAAATTGTATTTTCTACATTATATTGAATATGCATTGATGTAAGACACTCATCAACATATTCGTGATTAAGGGAGATATTCAATCTAATGAAGTATGCTATTCCAAATTCAGATTTTGACCTTTTGAGCATGACTGCTTAAGGCACCTTCAACCTCTGACCCTACTTCTTCCCATTAATTTGACCGATGACCTTGGCTATAGAAGCAGAGTTGTCCTATGGTCTTTTCTTTTGGTTGGTGGCTAGCAGCAATTAAGTTGGTTTTGAAAACAGCATTCTTATTTGTCGCACTGGCCACAGGCTTTGGCAGTAAATTCTCCATCTCTGTGCCCCAAAACTTTGACCTCTCAACTGTAAGGTCACATTACATATTCATACAGACTTGGCTAATTCATGCACACAGTGTTTGCATGAATTAGCCACAAAACGCAGTCATTGGACCGCAACACACAGTGCCTGGGCTTAATAAACCCGTCTGGGCACAACCTCTGTTGAAGTTCAGTCTGAACCAGTTATGATCAAAATATATGTTTGGAAATGAGCATAACGTATAGTAAAAAAGGCAGATTTTTTTGTTGTTTAGTGACCCTAATGACAGACTCTGACAAACTAGTTTTGCTTTAACACAAAGAACTTTTAGGAGATAAATGTAATTATCTTGCTTTCAGCCCCCCAAAAATATGTTATAATATACGGACAACTGGTCATTATCACAAAATAAACTGTGACATTTATACTTTTTTCCAAAATGTGTTACAATAACAATACAGGCAAGCAATTATAGTCACCCTGAAGGGGTTTATTTTGTGATTCAGACCAAATGAATGTTCATTATCCTGCTAATTATGTGGCTCCCTACCAAATAAACAATGAATGGACATGATTTCATGATTTTTCTTCATTTGTATTATTCATGTTATTATATTATGTGAGGAGAAAGCAGCCCCAGAGCAATGCAAGAAACATGAAAGTTTCTCTGAAAACATAATGCTTTTGCAAGAGAACACAAATATTTTGCAAGATAACACAAAGTTTCTCAGAGGAACAAAATACTTTTGCGAGAGAACACAAATATTTTACAAGATAACACAAAGTTTCTCAATGCAATATTTTGCGTGAAATTACAAATATTTTGCAAGATGGTGCAAAGTGTTGGTGCTAATAGCCTCGCAGTTAGTGCGCTGACATACAGCGCAACTGTGCTCATGGCGACCCGAGTTCGAATCCTGGCTTGTGGTCCTTTGCCGATCCCGCTCCCCTTTCTCTTCACCCAAAAACTTTCCTGTCTACTCTACACTGTCCTGTCCAATTAAAGGCATAAAAAGCCCATAAATGAATCTTTTGAAGAAAAAAAAAATGATGGCACAAAGTTTTTCAGGGGGGGACAGTACTTTTGCGAGATAATGCAAATATTTTGAAAGATAAGTTTCTTAGAGGAACACAATACTTTTGCAATAGGACGCAAATATTTTGCAAGACAATGCAAAGTGTCTAAGAGGAACATAATACTTTTGCTAAAGAATGCAAATATTTGGCAAATATTTGGCATGAAGGGCATGAAGTATTCCAGAGATCCATGCAATAAAGTCTTGCAGTTGCAATTCAGTTTTTTTTAAAGTTGCAAAAAAATTTTTAATAAAAGAAGCAAAATAGCCTTTAAAAAAGGCAACATGTATCTGTACATAAAGCTTAATGAACACATTAAAATGTTTGTATTACAAGTACACAATAATGAATATATAATTCACAATAACAACAGTGATGAGAACCTGCACTGGCATAAATGTTTATCAGTTTATTGTTCAGATTTACTATTATTTTTGTTGGTTTGAAAAAAGCAACATTCTCTGTTTTGACAGAAATCTCTAGAGACCATCCCAATGCTCTCTCTCCTGTGTATCTCTCTCGGTTCTCCCATATCCCTGCTGATGGCACAGATTGCCCTTCACAGTGTTTCTGGAGGAGGTAATGAAATCTGTAATGGAACAGCAGGGCTGTGGACCATTTTGGATGCCTGAGATGAGTCCCTGCAGCTGCAAGACCTGCAATTACTGAATCAGAACAACACCAGTCAGGCACTTCCACGCTGGAGTTTGTTAAACACAGTTTAAGGGCCGAGTTGTCCATGTTACGTTCAAGTTTTATGGTAAGAGACACACACTGCCACTGTTTTCAGTTTAATGAAAAATAGATTTTCTGAGCTTCTGCTTCTCTCTCTCTGCAGTGTCTGTCTAATCATTTTTAATTTGGGCAGTATTAATGATTAAATGATGGCACTATACGGGCACATTCTTCTCATCAGACCCTGTGTGTTCATGATTGTAATCAAGCATAGATCATTTATTCATGTCTTTCACTTAATCAAACAGTGTAAGAAGGAAAGTAGTTTGTAGTTTGTTATAGATGCAACCTCTTTGTATGAGACCTCTAATATAGAAGAGCTAAAATGTGAATGTGTGCAGTAGGCCAAGAAAGTATTAGGATGCTTAAATCACTCACTCACTCACTAATATGAATATCTTTGCAGAAACAAAATATCAACATTCATTTTGACGTTTTGAAATGTGCTGTTTTGATTCCAGGTGGTGCACTATGGAAGCAAAAAAATAAATAACAGATATTTATAGAATTCTGAGTTTTTGTGCAATTCTGACTTTTTTACTTTAAATTGCAAGATTAAATCTCACAACATTTATGTTTACAATAACATAAACATAGAATTTCATTCAGTACTTCAACTTGAATCAGTAGACATCACTAGATATATTTTGATACGTTCTCCACCCATGTGCAGTTGAAACCAATATCCACTAGAGAGCAGACAAGAAAAAATTTTGGACCATAGAAATGGAACTGGGTGCAGAATGGTGCTAATGACTTTACTCTTTAATGTAAACAACATTTTTAATGCATTGACCCTGAAAGGATCATAGAAGAATGAGTATAATTGAATTAAAATATAAAGTATTTCAGTTGTAACTAGATTATTTCCTGTATGCTTTGTCTGGATTTCCTCAGCCTATAATCGGATTTATTTAATGATAGTTATTAAAATATTATTTTAATCAGGTGAAGGCAATAGAGAAATGTTGTTTACAGAGCAATAATATTTAGTTTAGCTAATACTTAAATTTGATATTAACTGAATTATTAGAGTTTTAATGTTTTTTGGATTTAGTCTTAGTTTTATAGGTTATTATAGTTAACTAAAACCATAAAAGAGTTACATTTTCATTTCCTGAAATAAAATAAACATCAACTGGAGTAAAATAAAATAAGAAAATACTTTTTTTATTACATGATAGCTGCCAAGGCAACATTTCTCCATTTCATTTACTTTACTCTTGTGTACTGAAATTAATAAATACGAGAAATATATATAAAAAAGGCAAAATCACTCAAAACAGAAAATATAATCTTGTATAGAATCTATGCCAAATCCTCCTTCAGACTGGCACGATTTGCCTGGTCTTTGCGCTTTGCTTTCTCCCTCAGGAAATAAATGGATTTGGGATTAGCTCTTAGTTATGAAGGTACTGCAAATCATATAAATAAATAAAAAACATGTGGAGGTGAAACTGGGGATTGATTGGCAGCTTTTTAAGCATGCAGAGACCTAATCACTAAACATGATGAGATGATCATCTCATTAGAGCTCGCCCCATTAGGACTAATGGTTGTGTTCAACAAATTATCTTTAATTAGATCATAGAAATATTCTTGTGTTGCTCATTGCCCGGATAGATCCTGCTAATCTGTTTATTTTTATGACGTAGAAGATTTTAAGCTTCAACAGAGAAGCATTTGAGAAAGCCCCTCAGATGTTTAGCTCATTTTGCACGGTAATAAGAAATCAATGACAAATACTGTTCATAAAAGAAAGCAATCTGATTATTCTTTAAAAGGTTTATTGAATTTGTGGAAATTTTGTTGACAGTTTGGTCTTCTTATGGTGCAAGAGAGACAAGTTCATCAAGTTTTTGGTCATTTGCAATAATTATACAAAACAGAAAAAGGTATTGCTGTGGTCTTCAACAGTGTAAACTACAGACATCGTGGTAAACAAACCTGGATAAAGCTGGTTTATTCAGTGGCCTACGTTATCTTTTCAGCTCTAATACAGCTCTATAGACAGACCGCTCTATTGTGACAATGCAAAAAAGGCACTTTAAAGCTGTTTTTCTTTTTTACTCTCAACAGAAACAACAAAAGAAACTCCATTCCTCTTCGTTCTACTCCAGCATGGATCTTCAGCTCTCTGTGCCCCTACTAGTCACATGTTCACATGCGGCTCATTCCAGATCATCATTTTGGGTGGACTCATTAATTATCTGTGGTGGATGAAAGGTCAAAAGGTCATCATTTAGAAACGTAATAACATGTGTAAAGACTTTTCATGCCACTCACATGTCCGTCTCTGGTCTCGATGGTCTTTATCACCACTTTCTTTGAATGGCTTTCCATCGAAGGTCTGGTTTCCTTCATGGACTCTGCATGAAAAATATAAAGCAAACATAGTCATTTCATCAGAAAAGTGTGGAGAGTCAGAGAAGACAGAGAAAAGTCTGTAATTGTAAGTAGTTTTAGACCAGTGGTTCTCAATTCAAGCTATTAAAATTGGCTAAACTGGAATTCTCAAAATGTTTGTTACTAAATGCATCTTGAATTTCATATTTATTCCCACTGCAAGTAAACATGTTTTTGATTTGATTTAAATGGATATTTTAACACAAAATATAGGACATGGGAAGCATTTTCTTTTCCATTTTGAAAATTGATAAACCTATTTATTTTACTGTCATAATTAATCATGATTATATGTTAGTTGTTATATATTATTTGCATTCAGCATTGTTTTCCCACTGTTCACAATACTTAAAGGATGAACTCAAATATACTGTACCTCGCAGGGTTAATGATGAGAAGTTAGGAAATGGTGTGGGGATCCTGGAAAGAAAAAGAAAAGAGAGAAATAAAGTGTAAAAACTAATGTTAAGTCAAAAAACATATTTGTAGCATATTTTAAATAGTCATATTTTTAAGTTATATTTATAATCTTAGTAAATTATATTTTACAGTGAGCAGGTTACTTTATATGACTTTATATTAATTAAAATAATTAATTTAATTTTAATTATTTTGTGAGCAAAAGATAAGGTCTAGTTAACAAGGTTAAAAAATATTTTTAATAGTTTTAGTTAATATTGTTAACTAAACAACTAAAAAAATATTTTGTTAATTGAAATAAAACTGAAATAAAATCAAATAATTTCATGAGACGCTTACACTAAATGAAAAAATAAAAATAAACAACTACAATTAAAATTAAAAACTGAAAATAGAAAAGTAAAAGCCAATTGACAATATTAATAAAAAATATAATAGCATATACTAAATACTAAAATAATACTGCTAGTTAATATTTCTACAATCAAATCTGTAACCAAAAATCATGTTCCCACGTTTATTCCACTAGGTGTCACTATAAGTCCATCCTGAATGTGCCTTTAAAGAAAAGATAAAAATACAAAGAAAATCTATTTGCAAAAGCAAACATTCACCTGCTTTCTTCCCCTTCCAGCAGTTTCCTGTAGGTGGCAATCTCAATATCCAGGGCCATTTTAACATTCAGCAGATCCTGGTATTCACGTAGATGGCGCGCCATCTCATCCTTCATGTTGTGGATGTCGTCCTCTAGATGAGCGATGGTGTCCTGGTAACCGGATGTCTCCATGGAGAAGTTATCTTCCATCTCTCTCATCTGACGCTCCAGGGACTCATTCTGAAATGATGAATAAGATCATTAGCAAGTAGTAATTTAAGCAGCCATGATATAAAGCTCTTTAATAATTGATAAATATATATATATAAAAAAAAAAAAATCCTTGAAATAACATAAACATTAACTAAAATTAAATTAAAGTAAATAAAAAACAACATTATTTTAACTTGTATGCACTGTGATGTACTAAACTAAAACTGCAATAAAAAAAATCATTAAGAGAATAAAAAAATGACAACAAAACAAACTTACTACAATTTTAAAAATTAAAATGAAAACAGAGAATAAAAATATTAATAAAACCTATTATAATAGTATTTCAATGATACTAAAATAACACTGACGCTAATATAATTTTGTCAAGTACTTACAGTTCCTTTAAGAGCTTCTAAGTCGCAGGTGAGAGATTGAAGTTGGCGGCGATAGTCATTGGCCTCCTGCTTGGCCAAACGGATCGCTTCGTTGTTACGGGCAGCAGCTTCTGACAGGTCAGCAAACTACAAAAAAAGAGAAAGTGTGAGATAAAGATAAAGCTCCATCTGCCTCTCTGACTTTTGTTTTCTATTTACAACTGATGACTGTGCTGGTTTCATGTTTGAAGATCTAGATTAATAGATCAATCAGTCCATTAGGATGATCAATACTATGACAGAGGAGCAGATGGTCTCTAAATCCACACTAACCTCTCAGCCGACCATCTGCCACGACTTAAGGAGCTGATCCTGATCTTACTCATTCCTCAAACATCTCACACTGTCTTACCAGATCAGATCCTTTCTTGTTTCATTGTTCATTTGTAACTTAACTTAAGTTATATCTGATGTTTCTTGTACGTTTATCAACTTTATCTCAGGTGTTTCTCCACAAACTGTATGTATTATTGCTGCAAGTAAATCTGTATTAGATTTGATTTTAATTAAATGCACAACTTTTTTAATGACAAGATACAGAAAAGATATGGAATATGGGAACATTTTTCCTCATTTAAAAAGTTGAGATGCCTATTTTTATAATTATCTATTTTATTATGAGAACCTGACCTTGGATTTGTACCATTCCTCGGACTCCTGGATGTTCCTGGAAGCCAGAGTCTCGTACTGCTGCCGGACGTCTTTCAGGGCAGCGGTGAGGTCAGGTTTGGCCACTTCCATATCAATCTGCACATGCTGTTCCTGGATCTGAATCTGCAGATCGGCAAGTTCCTGTGGAGATATTAGAAAAATTGATTAACAATCCAAATGCACAGTTTGAAACCTATCCTGAATATCACATTGTACACCGTTGCTCAATAGTTTAAGGTCAGTACAATACAGTAATATTGTGAAATAGTAATGCAATTTAAAATAGCTGTTTTCTATGTGAATATATTTTAAAATGCAATGTATTCCTGTTATGCAAAGCTGAATTTTCAGCATCATTACTCCTGTCTTCAGTGTCACATGCTCCTTCAGAAATCATGCTGATTTGCTGCTCAAGAGACATTTATTATCAATAATATTGAAAACAGTTGTGCTGCTTAATATTTTTGTGGAAATATAAATCTTTTGTTACATTATAAAATATTTTTGTCATTTATTCTCGTCTTTTTTGATCAATTTAATGCATCCTTGCTAAATAAAAGTATTCATTTCTTTCAAAAGAATATCTGACTGACCCCATGCAGCTATTGATTATGTACCATATATTTTGGTTTTTGATTTGAGTGTAAACAGAACAAATCTCATTCTGAAATAGCAATAGTTTGTTAGCCCTGAACTAATGTACTTCCTGATCCTGAAACAATGTCTCCGCTTTATTCTCTTGGAATTACGCGCTTTTCCACGACCCATTTAATCACTATGGCAGCACGTCACACATGCCTGACAATCCCCTGATATTAACAAGCCCAACAAAAGTGTCAGTCAGCCAGAAAACCACGACTGTGAGAAGAATGGTTGAATGGCCAGAGGAAATTTAATTCATTTTATTGTTCAGAGCTAGTCTTCTATGGCTCAGGAGACTCTGAGTTGTTGTTGTTTTTTAAGCATGAGCTGTCTTGGATATTTCTCCTAAAATTCATCAGAAGAAGAGTTTATGGATGTATAAACTTATAGAATTTGGTCTGTAATGAGAAATACTTAAATTCATATTAAAGTTTCTCATTTTTGATTGCATGTCCTGCAATCATTGAGATCTCAGGGAGACATAAGATTGTTGTTTTTTTTGTTTTGTTTTTCTCAGGAGTAAAATCTGTGAAATATGCCATTTGCATTTAATGTTAATTCTATCAAATATAATTTTTTTTGCTATCAAATTTTTTGCCGTTTCTCCAGGTGGTTCAGTACCTCATCATGAAGCTTCTTCAAGAAAGCGATCTCTTCTTGCAAGGACTCCACCTTTCTCTCCAGGTCCAGACGAGCCAGGGAGGCGCTGTCAACATCCTGTGGGAGTAACACGTAAAATATTAATCAGTTTCTCCTAAAAATGTTGTTTTAAACTTCTACTTGTGTTTCCTATGAATTCTACACATGCAGTTCCTTTTCTCATTCTTCTATTCCTTTGCGTTAAAGAATCACATTGTACACTACAGTTCAAAAACTTGGGGTCATTTTTTATGTTTTTGAGGAAAGTCTCTCATCCTTAACAAAGCTGCATTTATTTGGTCAAAAATACAGTAATATTGTGAAATATTATTACAATTTAAAATGACACTTCTCTATTTTAACATTTTAAAATGTAATTTATTAGCATTTTCAGCATCATTACTCCAGTCTTCAGTGTCACATGATCCTTCAGATATTATTTCTAATATTCTGATTTGATGCTTGGGTAACATTTCTTATTATTATCAATGTTGAAAACAGCTGTGCTGCTAAATATGTTTGTGGAAACCTTGATACATCATGAAAGAAACTGATTTCTTTTTTTTCAAATAGCATTTGAAAACCTTTCGCACCATTACATGTTTTTACTGTATTAATTTCTTTTAAAATTATTGACCCCGAATTTTTGAATGGTAGTTCGTGTATATTCTTTTAAGCTATTCCTGACTGAAGTGAATAACAATAGCTCGCCTGCTGCTGATTGTTTGTAGTGCAAACCCTTTAAAACACACACACACACACGTCCTCTCCTCTGTGTCCATAAGTCACCAGTGTACCCTGCTTAACACTAACCCCTCCCACGCATACAACAGTTTTCTTTGTCATAAAAGCCCAGCCTGCTCTCAGACAAAGCTTTCTTTTCAGTTGCGTGTCTAAATCTGATGCCGGACAAGAGGGCAGCTTGACCAGGCCTGCACTGACCCTTTTATTGTGAGGGAGACAATCAGTAGTGTCTTGCAAACAATCACTGGAACGCTAACTGATCACATTGTAATTGTGGCTGCGGTTAGCACCCAATCAAACATCAGATCCAAGAATACATATAAAAATGATTGTGGTTTCTCTGAACATGCGAAGATGTACCTGTCTGAAGCCCCGAAGCGTGTTCTCCACATCCTCTCTCTGGAGCATCTCTTCTTGAAGTCTGAAAATTAGATGAATATTTAAGCAAAGCCACACCCTGCCAACCCCACTGGAGCATCTCACCAGGACAATAAGAAAGCCTTTGACATCAAACTAAATAAAATCAATTTCTTCTCTTTGGCTGTATCAAAAAATGGGTTTTATTTGGTTTTATTTGACCTGGTAAAGAGAAAGCTTTGTCCTGAGAGAAATTTAACACCATATTACACTGCCAAAAAAAAAAAAGTCATAATATGGGGTCACATCTAAATAAACAGGTTTTATCTAGGTCAGAAATATTATTAAAAATCATTTTAAGAATCAAGGTAGGTAGAACCAGCTTCTTAATGTAAGGACAGTACATTTTCACTTTTCAGTAAAAGATCATTTAAACTCAAAACAATATATATATATATATATATATATATATATATATATATATATATATATATATATATATATACATACATGTATAGGCACATATATATGTATGTATGTATATATATGTGCCTATACGTGTGTGTGTGTGTGTGTGTGTATATAGCTATATATATAATGTTGTGTAAATACACCGTTAAAATGCATTTATGAATGCATTTTTTCTTATTAGCTCCAGTTCTGTATATATTGGTGATATGAAATACGAAATTTGGCAATAATATGATTTAAAAACCTTGTTTGCAAAAAAAAGTAGGCTATTTTTATAAACTCGTGCACTTGGCAGATGTTTAATGTTATTTTACACTTTTAACCGTTCTGGTTTGTTTGCACAGTCTCTTGGACAATGTTTGGCCATACTTCTCTTTGAGGCGCTCGATGTCTTCTCCCAGATTGTCCCGGTCCACCTCCACTCTGGCTCTCTCGTTGGTGAGCTGGTCCACCTGTCTCCGGAGTTCTCTCATCTCATCCTCGTACAGATCACCGATCCGGGACGAGCCTTTGCCCCGCATCTGCTCCAGCTCCGCGGTCAAGATCTTATTCTGCTGCTCCAGAAATCTCACTTTATCTATGTAACTGGCAAACCTGTCGTTGAGATGCTGCATCTCCGCTTTCTCATTGGTTCGGTTGGCTTTAAACTCGGTGTTGATGGCATCGGCGAGCCCGAAGTCCAGCGTATCTGTGGCGAGTCTGGGCATCGGCGCGCTTCTGCGCACCCTCGCGCCCTTGCTCATGTAGCTGGATGGAGACGCGGAGGACGCGCCGCTGTAGGAGACGCGCGAGGTTGTGCGCACCGGGCTGCTGTACTGCCGGCTGGTGTAAGTGGACCGAAGCGTCGCTGGTCGCTCTCCACCGAACATCCTTTTGTAAGAAGATGTGTTTGTTCGGCTGGCCATTGTAATCCTTTAGTTCTGGGGTATAGTTGAAGTCAGCGTCTACTTTCACGAACTACCGCGCCCTGTCCAGACCAACCGAGACCACTGCAGAGGTTCTGCTTGCATTTATAGTCCACTCCCTATGCTAATGACATAACGGTGCAGGGAGCTTTAGTGACGCAGGAGCGCAGTCGGGGCGGAGGAGCAGGATGTGCCCCTCCATAATTATGAAAGAGTTTGACTCTGGCAACAACAAGACAGCACATTTACTTTTGTATTCATTCATTCGTTTTTCCGTTTAATATTTTCGTATAATGTTGTTTTATATATTTGCATTGTATTTGAATTTTACAATATACATAATAAACGATAAATATTCAGTGTGTTTATTATTTATCCCTTCATTCGTTTAAATACAAAAATATTAGCTACTTTCTGTTTTTAAATAATAGATTTTTAAAATATTTTTATGTTTTGAAGGCTATTATATAAATATTTATTTATTTATTTTCGTAGTTTTCATCTATCTATCTATCTATCTATCTATCTATCTATCTATCTATCTATCTATCTATCTATCTATCTATCTATCTATCTATCTAAATCACACAAACACACACATGACTTATATAAAATATAAAAATATTTATATAACGTTTTAGAATATATATATATATATATATATATATATATATAATTAAAAAATATATATCAAACATATATTCAAACTAATTATATTAATTAATAATGTAATTAATTGCATAAATTTTGAGCAACAAAAAAATTAGGGGTTGGATCAGGTAGAAATAGCTCTAAGTTAACAAATATTTTAATTATATATGTATGTATGTAGGTATATATATATATATATATATATATATATGTGTGTGTGTGTGTGTGTGTGTGTGTAGAATATTGAGCAAAATCTAACAATTTCATTAAAATATTTTACTTTTTTTACTTTTTAATTTTAAATGCAATTTTCATTTTAATAGGTTATAATAATAATTATTATTTTATTTTATTTTAGGAAGAATAAAATAAGAGAAAGAAAACTAAAGCGGAACGCTTCGTCAATGTACTTGTTTCTAGAGGGTCATGTTCGGGAGCGCACACAAAGGCATGCTTGGGAAAAATGAAAATATCGAATGTGTTTGTGTTAAAGCTTTTTGGAATGAGTTATGTACCTATCTCTCAGAAAAAAACAAATGCCAAAATATGTATTAACACCTTTAGTATTATTTTTCTCTATCATAATCCAAATTCTCATATTCAGTAATTTACGTTGTTAATTTGTTTATGATTCTTGGTAAATTTTTTATTCACAAATGCAAATTTTTGGGTAAGATCCCGTTACTGTCTATTTTTCTAGTAGGCTATAATTCCTATGTTTTGTCTTTGATGGGCATAAAAAACAAACCGTCTTTGAAAAGTCAAAGATTTCTTTCAATGTTTAACCTTGTATAATTTTTTTTTTTTTTTTTTTTTCCCTCTAGCACTTTATTTTCGTGATCTATGTCTTTTTGTTGTTGTTGTTGTTGTTATTATTATTTGTTCCTGTTGTTATGTACTTGTTACATTTTCATTTTTGGCATTAATAAAAAAAAAATGAAAATATCATAAACATTAATCAGCAGTAAAAGAAGGAGAACATGGACCCACCCCGTGTCCTGGAGTTATACAGCGGAATAGGAGGGATGCATTATGCTTTAAAGGGTACGGCATTTGGTCTGACACAGGATCAGCTGCAGAGGCTCTAGGTGTCTAGAAAATGATTGACGCTGGTGTTGTGTGATCCCCACAGGTGTCACTGTTCCCTTACTGTACATTTGCAATGCGTTTTCTTCATAAATAAATGGCATTCACAGACAGAGAAAAAGTTTATTTGTTGAATTGTGAAGACTAATTTCGGAATAGTTGCATTGCATGCGTTTCTTACAGAGAGCTCAGTTCCTGCTGAAGTTGTTGCTGCTGTGGATGTCAACACAACAGCTAATGAAATCTACCAACACAACTTCCCCAATACCCCACTCCTGCCAAAAACGATCGAGGTCAGTGCTTGCCCTCATGAATCTCAATTGGTTATGTAAGTGATTAGACACATTTTGTTTGAACGCATTCACAGAACACTAAGCGCCTCCTATTTTGCAAATGTATACAGACAATAATATACATAATCTAACAAGATAATTATGACTGACTTTTTTTTTTTTTGCATTTTTGCATTGAGTTGTCATATTATTGACCTTTCTGCAACTCAAACAGCTTGTGTAAGCTAAATCTGTCTTATTTAACTGATTTATTGCATTCATAACAACATGTCTCTTTTGTAACATCCTTAAAATTATGTTTCTTGGTTAATTCTACCAGCACATAGTCTCATGACTGCGTTTTTAAAAGCAATAGGAGGTAAAAGTGTAACCGAGTGGTTTTTGTGGTGGTTAAAGGTTCTGTGCTTCGTCAGCATGGTAATGATGTACCTGCCACTGGCCTCACTTCATAAGAATATAAAACAATGCTTGCAACAACGGATGGAGGATTAAAGAGTGATAATGAAGATGGATTCGATATTTAAATAGCATTATTGTGGAGTAAATTTGTTTTTGTAAATATATATTTTTAATGTATAAGAATGTTGTCAGATCAAGACTTAAATAACTTAATATTTTTGCTTTATAATGTTGTGTATTTCGATATGTGAATTGTTCTAAGTGTGATTTTTAAGAGTAGGTTATGTTTTGAAGAGCTGTCATTTATTTAATTAGTTATTTCTTTATTTTTTAAGTATAGTTGTTTAATCATATTTCTGAACTTATGACGTGATCAGCATGTTTTTCTTGTGAATTGAAGTAGTAGTTCACACAAAACAATATAATAAAAGACTTTTAAACATTTAAAAATCCTACCAACCCCAAACGTTTGTAACATGGAAAAGGCTGCTAAATTGGTTGATTAATGCTAATGTGTGTTTCTCAACAGGATTGGTTTGCAGGGAGATGTTGCTGACCCCAGAACAAAGAGCTTCCTCTATATCATGGAGCTTCTGCCAAGGTCCGACTGATCAATCTGTGCTCTTTTTAAGTCACTTAAACATTATTTCTATGATATTGATTTCCAAATTTGAATTCCTAGTAGTGTACAGTGGTTTTGCACCTCTGACATTATTAATTCATGTCTGATGAAAGGACAAAGAAGCTTCCTCTCTCTCTCTCTCTCTCTCCATTTGCCCTTTCTCAAGTCCGTTGTGTTATTCTCGAGCTCTGCCAGAGTTGTTTTCTCCCAGAACGTGATTGTGAAAGAATGTACCTCTCTTCGTCCCTGCAGGCTCAGCAAGCGGCCACGCTTCATTCTGCTGGAGAATGTGAAGGGCTTTGAGACCTCTGCTGCAAGGTAACCAGCACGGCACAGGAGCCTTGAAATCACCATAGTTACATGGCTATGAGCCAATGGGGTCATTGGTTTCCCCTCTGTGTTTCTGTCACTATTGATTGTGCTAAAAAGAATCTTATAGCTGTCTCTGCACATTGAACTGGGATGGATCAAAGTATTTAAACAATGAAAGAAGTAAAACTTTACCTTAACATTGGTCTTACACTCTTAAAAATAAAGGTTCCAAAAGTGGGTTTTTGCAGTGATGGTATAGAATAACTATTTCTGAGAACCTTTCAGTGAATAGTTCATAAAATAATATTTTTAGAACAGTTTAATGAACCAAAGAACATTTTTTCCTCTACAAAGAACCTTAAAGACATATGAAAATTATATTAGGGAATGAAAATTCTATCATTTACTCACCCTCAAATTGTAAGAATTTCTTTCAGCTGTTGAACACAAAGAAGGTATTTTGAAAAATGTTTGTAACCAAACAGTTGACGGTAGTCATTGACTTTCATAGTATGTAATAAAATACTGTGGAAGTCAATGGCTACCGTCAGCTGTTTGGTTATGAACATACTTCAAAATATCTTATTTTGTGTTTTTCAGAAGAATGAAACTCATACAGGTTTGGAACAAGTGGTATTTGATGACAGAATTTTCGTTTTTTGGGTGAACTATCCCTTTAAAGGTTCCATGGATTTTATAGGTTCTTCATGGAACCATCAGAGCCAGTTAGTATCAAAAAGCATAACTGAGCTGTTTTGGTCTTTTAATTTACAGGGATGCTTTGCTTAAGACATTGAGAGAGTGTGACTACAGCTTTCAAGAGTTTCTGATCTCACCACCATCTGTAAGCATGTCTCTTCATCTCTTAAAAATCTCAGAAACTGTATCCTAGTCTTGTTTTCGTGATGGTTTTTATTGCCACAGCTTGGGATACCAAACTCTAGGCTCAGATACTTCCTCATTGCAAAGAGACCACCGGGATCCTTCTCATTCTCGACTTCATCTTGATGTACTTTTCTGTTTAGATCTACTCTAACTAATGCAGTTGCCATTGAATACTAAAGCTTTTCTTCTACTGGCAGATTATGGAGGGCTTCCCCATGTCTGAATCACCAGGCAGCCTCACTTTTCCACACAATCATCCTACATCATCTGAGTGTGAGAGCGAAACGAGTGGGACGATCATTTTTAAGCTGGAGACAGAGCGAGAGTTGGAAAAGAAGAGGATCCAGGACAGTCAGGAAACAGTTCGGAGCCTGCAGGACTTCTTGCAGGAGGATAAAGAAGACATGGATCACTATCTGCTGTCCTCCAAAACCCTGCTCAGATACGCTTTACTGATGGATGTAGTTCAGCCCAGCAGCAGGAGATCAGTCTGCTTCACTAAAGGATGTGGCCCTTACCGTATTAGAATATATTATGATGAATACTTCATTTATTTTATTTATACATTCATTTATATATTCTATAAGAAAAAAAACTAATATATACATTTATATTTTTATTTAATTTAATATTTAATTTTATAATTATTTATATATGCTTTTTTTTTTTTTTTTTTACATAGGGTGTGTGCCTCACCATATTAGTACTGTATATAATATGATATACTTAATTTATTATTTGTATTCATAAATTAACTGTATATATGTATATATACACATATACATACAGTGCCCTCCATAAGTATTGGAACAGTAAATACAAAATTGCTCTGTTGGCTGTGGAGTTAAGACATTTGCGAATATGATTAAAAGATGAATATGAGACAAAACTACAGAATGTCATTTTATTATTAGCCATTTCAACACATACATGTTTTACCAAATAAAAAGAACAGCACTTTTAGAGTTCATCCCACTCATTTATGTGAGCATAAGTATTGGGACAGTTGAACATAAGGCAGATATAAAAGATTAAAAGCTATTATTTAGTTGCAGATCCCTTGCACACAATCACAGCAGTGAGTCTGTGACCCATAGACATCACCAGACTCTTGGTCTCATCCTTTGAAATGCTTTTCTCAGCCTTTAATGCAGCCAATTCCAATTGTTGCTTGTTTTGGGGAGTTTCTGCCTTTACTCTCCTCTTCAGCTGGTGAAATTCATGTTCAATCAGATTTAAATCTGGAGATTGACTTGGACAATCTAAGACTTTACATTTCTTTGCCCTTATAAATTCCTTGACTGAACTGGCAGGGTGTTTTGGGTCATTGTCCTGATGCAATATGAAGCACTTCCCAATGAATCTGGTGGCATTTTCTTGAATATTGTTAGGCAAGATGGTTTTGTACCCTTCCAAATTCATTCTGCTACTGTCATCATACATTAAGTCATCAGTAAAGTTGAGAGGGCCTGTTCCAGAGACAGCCATGCATGCCCATGCCATGACACCACCTCCACCATGCTTTACAGATGAGGCTGTATGCTTGGGATCAACATTTTTGCTTTCCCATCATTTAGATAAAGGTTCATCTTTGTCTCATCGGTCCATAAACACAGTTCCAAAACTCTTCTGGCTCACCTTTGTGCTTTTTTGCAAACTCTAATCTTGCCTTTCTATTTTTGGTGCTGGTCAGAGGTTTGCATCTTGCTGTGTAGCTTCTGTAATTCTGTGTCAAAGTCTCCTGAGGACAGTAGATTGTCAGAGCATCACCCCAGCTTTCTGGAAGTTGTTGGTGATTTTACAGACATGTCTTTTAGGATTCATTTTCACAGATTTTATAATTTGTCTCTCATCAACTACTGTTGTTTTCTCAGCCGATCAGGTAGTTAGTTGTTGGTTGCTGGTGGTTTCCAAACTCTTGATTTCTCCATGCCCTTTGTTTTTACTAGAGCTCTAACTGACTTCCTCTTTTCTTTTAGCATCCAAATTGCTTGCTTTTCTCTCAAAGTCAGCTCCCTCGTCTTCATCCTGGTTTGTGTGTGTCATCATCGAATGCAAGATTCAGAATACAGAAGTAATGGATATAACTGATACGACACATTCCCTGCTTTTAATATCTGAAGAATTAATGCAACAGGACACAGCTGATCACTTAGAAAGACCTGTGAGGCAACTGTTTCAACACTTATGCTCACATTTTGTCTTCACTGTTCCAATACTTATGGAGGGCACTGTATATATATACACATGCATACATACATACACACACATATACATATATATACACATATATACTGTATATACACACACACACATACACATATATAAATTATATCTATTAGTTTTTTTACATCATAATTATTATATAACATTTAAATACATATAACAAATTATATTTTAAGTTTGAAGTTTATCTTCATTATAATTTTTTATATAAATGTAAATGCAGTTATAATGAGGACACATTTACAATTTATTTAATATATACTAAATTTACTAATGTTTTCAGCTACCAATAGGAGTGTACTATTTAACATGTTTTACCATATTTAAAATGATTCCCCAGTTAATATCCTAGTTGGTTATAACCGTTGATTGTTTCTGTGTAGTTATGGTCACTATGTGGAGAGCACGGGCTCTGTCCTGCAGTCCTGTGTGGATGTAGAGCTAGAGAGTGTGTTTAAGAACCTGGAACTTCTTTCTGAAGAGGACAGACTAAAGCAGCTTCTTCAGTTAAAGCTGAGATACTTCACACCCAGAGAGATCGCCAACCTCATGGGCTTTCCTGCAGATTTCAGTAAGACTTTGACCCCACTCAGCACACAATAAAATCACATGAATGAACAGAAATCTTCTCAAACTTAACATTAATATAAACAGATATGCATAGATGTCCTTTTTATGATGTAATATTTCAGCAACATAAGCTTTAAAGTCCACTTAGTCATTCCACTGGAGTATGAAAAGTTTAATAATTAACTTCCCATTATTCACTATTGGCTTCCATGCAGATAATAAGCTGTTACAGGATTCGATTCAATTCAAAAACAGCTGCAAATGATGTCAGAGTTTGTTTTTAGACAGACTCCTAAGAATTTTACCATATAATAGTCAAGAATTCAGTGACATGGGGCGTTTTAAGAGAGTACTGTGCATTTAGTGAAATAGATTATCGGCTAAAACACATCTCTTCCATCGTTATTTGACCCTCTAACTCTAGCACTCTCTATTCTAATTCTATTCTTTAAAAAAAAAAAAAACTTGCCCCTTTTGGACTTGCACTCTATTCATTTACTAACTGCTTGTTTTCTTAAAAAAAAAAAAAAAAAAAACTAACACTAGCTTCTGTATTCTTTTTATATTTGATCTATTGTTTATACAATTAACATAAAGCAAAAAAAAGGCCTCTAACACTAGTATGCTCTATTCTTTTTTCTATTCTATCTGTTTTCTTTTTATTTATTATATATTTAAAAAACAAAAAACCTTGCTACGTGTACTATGTTAGGCTAAATGAGACTTGTTATACCCTGTTAGACTGCATGCTGGTTATACCCTGTATAATTGTGTATGTGACAAATAAAAATCTTGAATCTTATAGCACTTGCGTATCATTGCTCTTTTGTTCATTTGAATTGCTTCCATTGTCCTCATTTGTAAGTCGCTTTGGATAAACGCTTCTGCTATATTGACTATTATTATTTATGACTTATATTGTAGTTGTCTATGAAATGTCATTCACTGGCCCTCATGTTGTTTGTGCATAACCCATTTGTTTTTATATATTTTGTGTTTTTTTATGTTTTGTGTGTTTCAGCATTTCCAAAGCACTTTTCTGTTAAGCAGCAGTACGGTGTTCTGGGAAACAGCCTGAACATCCATGTGGTTTCGCATCTTATACATCTCATGATCTCAAAATAGACATTACATGGACTGAAAGAGAACAACCGTATACAGGGAAAAATGATGTATTGTGTATATATAATATATTTTTTAATGTTTTTTTTTTTTTTTTTTCAAATTAAGGCCATGTATATTGTTGGGGGTTTTTTTCTGTAAATTTGTATATTAATAAAATGTTATTTTTACTGAACATTTGTTTTTTTATTATTGTCACGAAGTGTGTGAAATTTCATATTTTCCTTCATTTGATTACACAAAAACAACAGATCAGTGGAAGTATAGATTAAAATGTGTTTTAAATAGCATTATATCAGCTTTAATGGGTAATTTACTCTGAAGCTGTTCATATTCAGAAAATGAGCCCTAAGCAGCAGTTTCAGTCTTAACTTTGGTTACTGATCTCCAAAAACATGTGACGGCCACTGACACTTGACCAATAAAGTAAAATCACTGGCATGCAGCAGAGTTAAATGCCCTCTAGACAGTTCCATGTTCTTTATGAGTGATTTTGGGAAATGTAGTGGTGTTAAGACTCTTTGGGGCCAAAGTGCATCTCCAGCTGCTTGTGTTTTAGGCAGGTTTAGGTGTGAAGGTACAGTACAGTGTCTGATGAGCGTCCTGGGACAAGTTCTCTCAGCATGGCTCGGACACTGAGCTTCTCCTGGCCCTTAGTCTTTCTGCTCTTCCTCTCTGGACTACAGTGTGACCATGGTGGTAAATCTAACAACAGGCAAAAAAGGGACATCAGCACTGACCAGTATGTATTTTAAATTAATTATTTTATGTTTGCTTGAAAGATTGATACATGTTTGAGACGTAATTTGAATAGGTCAGTTCTCTTAGTTTCAAATGCTTTGATGGGGTTTGTTTGAGTTTTCCCTGCTGCAACTCTGTGCTTCAATGTGAAGATTTTAACATGAAACGGATGATATTATTGACCACTATAGATTGTTTTTAAACAAATATTAATAATTCTACTGCCAGTTAGAAATTAAACTTGTCCTACAAAGTTAACTGGTGATTGATTTGCAGGCCTCGTATGATATCAGAAAATGGTCACCTCACATTCTCTGCTGGCTACAACAAAGACATTCGCTTCACAACCTCAGGGTCAGGAAGTGTGAAGGTGGGGGCTGAGGACCTCATCCACCAGATAAATCAGGTGAATTCATGATGAGTTTGACTGAAACAACAATGTGATGCTATAGTGAATTTTATGTGGTGAGATGAGGATTTGATTAAAAAAAAATTCCAAAATGTCTAGAGGGTTTATCATTTTATTTTTTGTTTTGTTTCTTTTTGTGTGCATTTTGTTTGATTTCATTCCATTATTGTGTTTAATTTTGTTTGATTTCATTTACATTACATTTTCTTTAATCTAGTCCGCACAGATCAAGCATTTTGTCTGTGTTATTGAAGCACTTTGAATCTGGGTAAAGTTTTAATAAAAATGTAATCAAATTTGAAATCAACTCTGTTCCAGATCAAAATGAACAAAGATGACATCGATACCATAAAGAACAGTGGCCCTTCTCCGGAGATTACAAACCAGCTCAATCAGCTCAACACCAGAGTGACGACGCTTGAGACAAAAGTTCAGACAATAGAACAGGTATCGTTGTAATCATCGATTTCACTCGAGGCGTATTGCTCATATCCTTCCATTTCAGCCGTTACGATTTAATCTCAGTTTTATGGCATTATGTATTTCATAGACAGTACAGCGGAAGACATGCAGCAGCAATCCATGTCAGAACGCAGGAACCTGCTTGAACTTGTTAGACGCATTTCATTGCCTCTGTCCTGACAAATGGCAGGTCAGTCACCCAGACATCCATCTGTCCTTCTGTCCTGTTCATATGTCATTCTGATTGCCACTTGGTTCAATCTCTCTACAGGGTCCCACATGTGCAGTGGATGTGAATGAGTGTCAGGTGTTAGCAGGAACGCCGCTGGGCTGTCAGAACGGGGCCACATGTGTGAACACACCCGGATCTTACACGTAATCCTCCATTATTTCTCTTGAGTGGGGTTTTTAGTGTTTATGTGAGATTTTATGTTCATATTTTACTTTTCTTTTGTGTATCAGTTGTACCTGTACTCCAGAATGGTACGGTCCACACTGTACATCTCGCTATGATGACTGTGCAGGCGGAAGTCAGGATCTGTGTGTTCACGGCGTGTGCATCGATTCAGACAGAGTCAATCCCAATGAGGTGATTCAAAATGATGTGTATTTATCTCAGTTTTCCACATGCATGTGGATGTACAAATAAACTACTCATCAGTCCATTTTTGGGTAGTGAAAGACAGTAGTTCACCCTAAAATGAATGTTCTGCCTCATGTCCTACCTGTTAAACTTTTTTTTCCATAGATCAAAATAACAAGACTTTTAGAGGACTTTAAGCTTAAAAATAAATGTTATAGTGCCATGAAATTATCATAAAAGTGGTTCATACAACTGTATTCCAACTCTTCGAAAGTTATAAAAGAGCTTGTGTGGTGAATATGTCAAAATTTAAAGCATTGGCTCACCCTCTTATCATTCCATGTGATCTTATCATGGTCCGCATGAGATAAAAACCATTTAATGGGACATTACCCTTTTACATGCAATTTCCATTATCCAAAAATGACCAAGAGCACAATAAAAATTAGTCCACTTGACTTTTATAAACGCTCTATTTGGAGGAACAGACTCAAATTTCAGTCTGTTCCTCACAAGTACTATAATATGATTTCATATGAGTTTGGGGTCTGTAAGAGTTTGTATGTAGTTTTTAAAGAGGTCTCTTCTGCTCACCAAAACTGCATTTACTTGATCCAATATACAGTAAAAACATTCTTGTGATGCAAAGCTGAATTTTCAGCATCATTACTCTAGTCTTCAGAGACCATTCTTATATGCTAATTTCTTGCTCAAGTAACATTTCTTATTATTATCAGTGTTAAAGCCATGGAAAGTTCAAAAGAACAGCATTTATTTTAGAAATCTTTTGTAACAGTTTAATTTACAGTCACTTTTGACATCAGTTTAATGCATTGCTGCTAAATACAGTTATTATTAATTATATTAAGCAATGATATTAATTTCTTGAAAAGCAAACAAACAAATTTACTGACTTCAAACTTTTGAACAGTAGTGCAGTAAAATACTTTATTGGGCATTTTTCTCACTATTCACTTTCATTATATACTAAAGAGCAGTGTCAACATTCTGCTTAATGTGTACTTTTGTGTTCTACAAAGTCATACAGCTTTGGAACAACATGCATCTCTTTAACGTCTCTTTTCAGCCCAAATATAAGTGTATCTGTGATGCTGGCTGGATGTCTCCACCCGGAGGGTCAGCGTGCACAGCTGATATTGATGAGTGCAGCCTCCCGAACAAACCCTGCTCCACAAACCCCCCTGTGCAGTGCTTCAACACTCTGGGCTCCTTCTACTGCGGCGCCTGCCCTGCAGGTCAGACCATATGATTATTGCCAAGATATCAATATATCAATGATTTATCTTTTCTTAGTTTACGTATTGGGTGCATTTACATTGAAGGCATTTAATAGCCTAACAGATTCTTAATAAGAACATTATTTCATGAAGTTAATTGTTTTGGTTCCTCCAGGATGGCAGGGTAACGGTTACAGCTGCCAGGATGTCGATGAATGTGCCACAAACAATGGAGGCTGTTCTACTTCCCCCATGGTGCCATGTCTCAACACCATGGGCTCCTTCCACTGCGGCCAGTGTCCTCCAGGTTTAGCTCACATCCTGATTCTCATGCAATTTAAAATAAGACCTGTTGTCTTAACAAGAATATTTCACCCAAAAATGAGTTGTGCACTGCTGTACAAAATTTTGGGGTTGGTAAAATTTTTAAACTCTCTTATATTCACCAAGGCTGCCAAAAAACAGTAATATTATGAAATATTATTATAATTGCTTTATAACTGTTTTATATTATAATATATTTTCAAATGTAATTTATTCCTGTGATGCAAAGTGGAATTTGTCATATGATCCTTCAGAAATCATTCTAATATTTTGATTTGCTGAGCATTTATTGTTATCAGTGCTGAAAATAGTTTTGCTGTTTCATATAATAGAACGTTAAAAACAGCATTTATATGAACAATATAAATGTAACTATCACTTTTTATCCATTTAATGCATCCTTGTAAAAGTATTAATTTCTTTAAAAAAAGAATAATCTTGCTTTCCCAAAATTTTTAAATGGTAGTATGTTGTTTTATAACCTTTATTACTTTCTTCAATGTTTTGTCTGTCCTTTTCCATGAATGAGCACTGGGCCTGTCAATCTCCAAAAAGCACCATAAAATTAGTCCGATGGACTATATGGCCATACAATAGCTTTGTGTGAGAAACATTCTGAAATTTCACTTGTTTTGGGTGAACTATGCATTTAATATCATAATATTCAGAATCTGAATCATTTCTTGTTCATAATTGCTGGGAAATTGAAAAATGCATATTTCTCACATGTTTGCTGGTCCTCTGTCCTGTTTTCAGCACAGTCTGGCCTATAAAATTCTTCTGAATCATGGTTTTTGCTCACTGTAATATGTTTCAAACGAGAGACAGATGCTTGTGTGATCTGAACTTCATTATATTCCCTCTGGGAGAGATGGAGATAGAAAGCTCAGAGAGGTGAAGAGATCCATTAGCTGGGTTCACTGAGGACATTGCTGTCTGCAAGTCCTGCTAATATATTCAGCTTTACAAGTCTCAGTTGACTGCTAGATTGCAGAGAAAGACCAGACGCACTGAAATGATCAGGCTAAAATAGCCATTAAATGTAAGATGAGACTACTGACCCCCATGTGTGTTTCTTCAGGCTATGAGGGAGACGGGAAGACCTGCACTCAAGCTGACATCTGCTCCACCAACAATGGAGGATGTTATCCACTGGCTACCTGTACTTCTACTCCAGGTACACACACACACACACACACACACACACACACACACACACAGACACACACACACACACACACACGCACATTCACTGCATACTTTTACTGTAGTTATTCTTTACAGCAGCGCATGACTAGCATTTGTTATAACAGGATCAATAAAAAGTGTGTTAAACTTTAATTGTTGTGATGTGACCTCCTGATATAAAACATATTGTTGCCATATGTGTCTATTTTTACAGGTTTGTTTTGTTTTAGTCATAATGTTTTTCTTTTGATGGAAATATTCTTAAAATTGTATCAGTATTTGGTCATATTCATTAATTTCAGTCAATTTTATTGTGACTAAAAGCATCCAATTCTAGAAAATAATGTTTTTGTTGACCAAAAATTGCAAAATCAAAAAAGAGTTTTTAAAAATGAACTTTATCATTTTACATTTTGAACAAGTAAAAAATCATAACATAAAACACAAAACTAGCACATGAAAATAAAAGCAAACTATATTTTTTCCTGCAAAAGTACACTTTTTAAAAATAAATGCTGTGGATTTTAATAATTGTTCATATGTAATATTACGTTTATGTTGTGTATCTTTGATTATATTCTTCATAATCATATTCTTTCTCGTTAAAAAAAACAAAAAACATTAGTGTGTTGCTAATGTGCATAATATACTGTTTATATACAGTTTATATATGCTGTCAATATTTTGTTAAATTCATTAATTCCTGTAGTTTTCAGACTAAAATGCTTATTAAATTTGCTTGTTTAATAAATAAAATTTGAATGGTGAACAATAAACCATTTTTTCATTTACCTTTGTTTTAATAAAATAAAATAATAATAAAATAAATAATATATATAAATAGCAAAAGCAACATGTAAAACTATATTTTTTCCTGAACGCTATTTTAATAAAATGCTGTGATTTTTAGTAGTTGTTCATATCTGTAATATTATGTTGTGTATATTTAACTATAGTCTTAAAATCATATTCTTTCTAGAGTTTTCTTCAAAAACTTTTTTTTTTCCTCGTCATATTTCCCTCAGCAGTATGTTTGATTTAAAATCATTAAATTATTGCCAGGATGTGTGTTTTTTGGCAATATCTGCATATTGATGAAAAATAAAACGGAGTAGAAGAATCATATCTGAATTTCATTATGAGCTGTTCTCCTTCCAGGAAGTATTATCCCATCATGCACCTGTCCTCCTGGTTATGTGGGAAATGGCTATGGACCTACGGGCTGTACTCAGATCAGTGATATCTGTGGAACTAGTAATCCTTGTGTAAACGGTCAGTGTGAGGTAAGTGTTTATCTCTTATAACTTCCCCTCTCTGTTCTGTTTCCATCAAACTACAGCAGTCAGCATGTTTTTGTTTTTTTCATAGAATACAGCAACTGGCTACATCTGTCGCTGTGACCCGGGCTGGGCAGGGCAGAATTGCGATCAGAACGTGAACGAGTGCTCTAGCAATCCCTGCCAGAACGGAGGCACCTGCACCGACGGCATCAACGGCTACACCTGTACCTGCACCTCCCAGTGGACCGGCCCACAGTGCCAAACTCCACAGCAAGGTGTGTGTTATTGGAGAAGTGATGTGTGTGATATTGTTTGTTTATCTATACAGTAACATCATGAACTTTTATGTGTGTCAGAGTGTGGAGGAGTTTTGGAAAGTCCAGCTGGCACATTCAGCTACCCTACGAATCCTGGAACGGGTGATTATGATCACCAGGTCAGCTGTGCGTGGGTCATCAGAACCGACCCCAGCAAGGTTAGTAAAGATACATCTGTGACCTTTTTAAAAATCCAGTCCATGCTGAATGAAATCTGATACTTGTTTCTTAATAATGTTGGGGTGCTGATTCAAAAAATAGTGCCTGTTTTGATGTGCATTTCATATCATATTCATGTCATGCGCTGCTGTTTGATGTGCATTTCATACCAGTGACAGAAAAAATGCATACATGACCCAGATGTTTTCTGCTACATCTGTGGGCATTTTACTACATCACAGTGACAGAAAATGACAGATTTTGTGAAAAAAAGGTGTATATGTTTATAAACTTTTGTTTAAGTAATGTTCTTTTGAGTATTTGAACACGTTTTTCCACTCCTTTGCCGATTGAAAGTTATATGATACATTTTTTGACATTTGACTGATACATGTCATTTGAAAAATTCTTATTTTGAGAAACAACTGTGCATAATGGAAAGTTTTAATTGATTTAATTATTTTTTTATCTAAACATCATCAGATTAGGTAATGTTAAGCCTTTTGTGATGACGAAAAAATATTCTAAGGATTTTAAAAACCTTAATTATTATTTTGTGTGAAAAATTTTTTTACTGATATTTTTCAACTCACCATCATCAGATTATGTAATATTAGGCCTTTCTTTGCAAATCAGCAGAATTTTTTTTTTTTCTAGATTTCATAGATGTAATCTATGGAATTAAACTTTGGGTTTTGTTTTTTCCAGATTCTGCGGATTACCTTCCCTTTCTTTGACATCGAGAACAGCGCCTCCTGCAACTTCGATTTCCTGCAGGTCCACGATGGCGAGAGCGCCTCCGGCTACATGATCGGGAAATACTGTGGCACTGCCGCCCCAGCCGAACTCTTCAGCTCCCATAATTCTCTGTACTTCTGGTTCCGCTCTGACCATTCAGTCAGTGGTCGCGGCTTCACCGTAGCCTGGCAATCGCAGGCACCAGGTAAACTTTAAATTAAGGTCACATTAGTGAAATGTCTCAGGCAATAGAGATCCAATTTTTTTATTGTCAACAGTGTCGCGTTTTATAAAGCACAGCTCACACAGAGGTCACTTTCAAACCAAGCAGCTTTCTGTTGGTCAATGTGGCAAATCTGCATGATCAGTTTGAACCCATTGTGAAATCTGCATTGGGAAATCTTTCACCCTCACCTGAAATTTCCCAGTTCCTATTGAAATGACTGGATTTTGCGTGCAAGAATTCGTCAAACAGCAGCAAATGTGACCACATTTCCTGATTGGTCCAAATGATTGCCTCTCTTGTGATCTTAGCAACTATTTGAATTTGTATCTTGTTTCAATACTCCTTTCTTTTCCAGTGTGTGGTGGGGAGTTCACCAACACATATGGTGACATCAAGTCACCCGGGTACCCAGGTAACTATCCACCTAACCGGGACTGCTATTGGACGGTGGATGTGAACCCTGGTCTGCTCATCACATTTGCTTTTGGCACCCTCAGTCTGGAGCACCATGATAACTGCAACTTTGACTACCTGGAGGTAAAGCTTGTTGCATCATGCATTCATTTTAAAGGTGTTTTCTGTGCGTATGTGTGTTAAAATGCTTGTTTTCGGATTTATTTATTTTGTAGATCAGAGACGGCCTGCTCCCAGAAGACCCGGTTCTGGGAAAATACTGCAGTACAGCATCACCACCACCTCTACAGACGACAGGACCATCTGCCTGGATCCACTTTCACTCTGATTTCAGCATCAGCGATCGGGGATTTCACATTACATACACTACTTCACCATGTAAGTAATGTGTAGCCCATGTTGTCAAAACACACAGAGAGAGAGGGGAATTATGGGACATTTTAAGGAGGATAATAGACCTGTACATTACCGTTCAAAAGTTTGGATTGGATTTTTTTTTTTTTACATTAATGGGCAAATGAATGTTTCTGAAAGGAGGTTTTTCACTGCATTTATTTGATCAAAAATGCAGTAAAAACAGCAATATTATTACACTTTAAAATAACTTTTAATATGTTTTAAAATATAATTTATTCTTGTGGTGAAGTTGAATTTTCAGCATCATTACTCCAGTCTTCAGTGTCACATGATCCTTCAGAAATCATTCTAATATGCTGCTCAAGACTCATTTCTTATTATTATTAATGTTGAAAACAACTGGGCTGCTTAATATTTTTGTGGAAACGGTAATACTTTTTTTTAGGATTCTTGTTTTGAAATAGAAATCTTTTATAAATACTTTACTGTCACTTTTGATCATTTGTGAACAGTTTCCTGAACACAAAGGAATGTTACAGTACTATTTTCTGGTTTGCAGTCATAATGCATGGGCAGTAATTCCAGTAACTAAATTATGGATAATTTTAACAGATCCATCAGTGGAATACTGTCCTTTCAAATGCTCATAAAACAGTTTATTGGAGTTATATACATTAAAAGTGAGCAGTCACATTGCAAGTGTTGTAAACTCAGAGAGGAACATGATGCTTGGATCAACACTGGGTTCAAATGGGCAAAGCCATTAGTCTTGCAATATTGGGATGAATTGCTTGAGTGTAATGCAATTTATTCTGTGTCATCAGCTGACCCGGGCTGCGGAGGCGTCTTTACAGACACAGAAGGCATCATCATCTCTCCTAACTGGCCTAATAACTATGCTCACAATAGGCAGTGCATTTATATCATCAGAATGCCACGTAGTGAACAAGTGGCGCTTAACTTCACCCACATGGACCTGGAGACTCATAGTGGCTGTCTTTTTGATTTTGTTGAGGTATGATTTGTGTAATTAATGTTGATGAGAGGAGAAGTAAATAGCATTTTGCAGTAGCATTACCAAGTCAAATCGCTTTTAGGTTCGAGACGGGACTGGTGAGACCGACCCACTCATTGGGAAGTACTGCGGCACCACCCTGCCGGCACCAATATTGTCCACCACTAATGGACTCTGGATCCGTTTCAAGTCTGACAGCTCTGTGTCCCGTGCTGGCTTCAGGGCCATGTATGAACTCGGTGAGACACTGAAACCTCCTATTTATGTAAAGCGAATGATGCCAACTGAATGCCAAAATTCACTTCCATTTTTCTGAAAAATAAAACAGTAAAAATAAGGCCAGACTGTGTAAACATGCAAATGCAAACATGAATGCTTTGTTTGTGTCAAGTCACTTTAAAACAGAAGTATTATATTTTGATGTACATCCGAGTGTAACAGATTATCAAAATGAGAAAATTTTGAGCTGGGCGTGAGCTGATTGGATGTTGAGATGTGGGCGTTGCCAGTGACTTGAGAAGTTTTGCATATGCCAATAGAGAGAAATCTGGCGTTTTCACTGGAAAGTCCAGTTATGACATTTTGAGTAAAAATCATAGTAGGAACACAGTAAGATCAATAACTATAGCTAAGGTAAATTTATCATTTCATGCCGACTTTAAACTATTAGCTAAACTGATTCTCCACCATTTTGGTATAGTAATCTCTTTGAAATATTGCTAAAATGCTAATGTCAATAATATGTTGCTGAGAATATTATGTTTCGGTGTTTTTTTTAGTATTATTGAGATTTTAATATTTTTTTCAAACAGTTATTTTTTTTAATCTTCCATTTTCACCTTATTTTTGGTTAAAGTTTCAATAAATTTGTTGTTTTTGTAGTTTATATACTGTATGTATGTCTATACTAGTTATTTTAGGGCAACAAGTTAAGGGGTTAGTTCACCCAAAAATGAAAATTCTGTCATTAATTACTCACCCTCATGTCGTTCCAAACCTGTTAGACCTTCATTCATCGTCGGAACACAAATTAAGATATTTTGATGCATTCCGAGAGCTCTCTAACCCTCCCAAGGATCCTTACATGATCAAGGCTCAGAAATGTAGCAAGGACATCGATAAAATAATGCATGTGACATCAGTGGTTCAACCGTAATTTTACGTAGCTACGAGAATAATTTTTGTGCGCAAAGAATACAAAAAGAACAAATTTATTCAACAATTTGTCTCCTCCGCGTCACCCTATAGTGCCATTTTGGAGACATACGTAACGTATGTACACGGATATGCCGTTTACACCGTTTAAGCTTTGATCTGAATTTAAACAACGTATCCGTGTACATACGTCATTTACGTATGTGATACTTAACTTAAACTTGACATGAGTGCTGTGGTTTTAGAATATTGTCATGCAAGAGATGCTCCAAAAGACATGAGACACGAGTGCAACGCTCAATCATATCCATCTAATGCGTGTTTACTTAAAAAAACAAAAAAACAATGACAAGGCAGATCCATGCCAGAATGAATGCAAAACCACATTCTGTGTGAACAGCCCCTAACAGTTTACCTTACTTCCTGTGTCCTTTCTAAGATTAAACACAATATTGAGTACCAAATATGTTAAAGCTAATTTAGCTTTAATGAACATAATTTAATATTAGTGTGTGACATATGAAGTTTGTGATCTCAGTGTTTAACTGTTTTCTCTAGCTTGTGGAGGAACCCTCTCTGGAACCGGTCAGATTCGAACTCCCTTGCACCCTGACCCCTATCCCCACAACAAAGTGTGCGAGTGGGTCATTAACCAACCCGAGGGCTATGTGGTCACTCTCAACTTCCTCACCTTTGACGTTGAGGGAAGCAGCACATGTGTCTTCGATTATGTTGAGGTACAACATTAGCATTGTGCTAATCCTATTCAGCCAACATACAGATTACACTTTACATTTCTTCTGAAACGTCACTCTTTACTCACTCAGGTGAGAGATGGTCGCAGCATAGACTCCCCTCTGATTGGTCGATACTGTGGAATTAACACGCCTCCCTTGTTGGAGTCCACCCAGAGGTCCATGTTCATCCGCTTCAAAACAGATTCATCTGTCTCCAACCATGGTTTCACTGCTGAGTTTGCATCTGCAGAGCAAGGTAAATGTACAGTTCCTTGTTCAAATATATTATATATACTACGTAGTGAGCTGCCTATCAAGACCAAACAGGCACATTCCCAACATGAAAGATGTTCACTGTAACACATATTCTGTTCAGTTTGCAGTAAATAACAAAGCAATAACATTAACTAAATAACACTAAATACCCAAATGTACATTCCTGGTAACAAACATAAAAAATAATTAACAAATTATAATTAATAATTCATAGCTGGTATCTCCAAAAACCATAAATTTCACGGTATTTTACAGTAAAATTACAAATAATGTAATTTTACAGTTTTTCACCGTATATGGCAATGTAATTTACAATTAACCAATTAAAAGGTTTTAATTGTAGTATTTACAGTATTTTATATACTCTGTGTGTGTGTGTGTGTGTGTGTGTGTGTGTGTGTGTATATATATATATATATATATATATATATATATATATATATATATAATTTTATTTTTTGTGTAAAAAAAAATATATAATTTGCCACCATTATTTTTAGAAGCAATAAATTAGTGGAAAAGTTAGTCCAAGATGGCTAATGACTGCATTATAAATATATTTCATTCAGTAATGAAAACTAATTAAAAGTTGACTAATATGATGTTTATTTGAGTATTAAGTTTTTAGCTTAGTAACATGCTGTTAAACTTTATTGGAATCAACTAAGTTGCGATTTCTGTGTTTATGCTAATATTTGGTGAATCGATATTGGTAGACCAGTTATGGTGAGAAATACTGGTTAAAGGTCTGGCCTGGAAACTGTAAGGTTCATGGTTTGATTCCCACTATTAGCAGCACATACTCTCTCCCCATTGATTAAAGCATTTTCAAATGATTCCAACACTTGTGTTCATTTTTACAGGTTGTGGAGAGACTCTCACAGAACCAACGGGTTCATTCACCAGCCCAGGACATCCCACTGACTACCCTCATGGAGCCAATTGTACCTGGTACATCTCCGTTGAACCTGGCAACCTCATCCGTCTGTCATTCACAACCTTCAACCTGGAGTATCACACCAACTGTGCATACGACTATGTGGATGTCTACGATAACGGAACAGCACTGACTGGCACTCTTATGGGCAGGTAAACCAAGACATTTGAATATTTAGGCCACAGTCATCCCTTAATTGAAGATTTGTAAATGAATATGTTGGAAAATGTTGGTTATTTTGTGCTCAGGTTCTGTGGGCGCTCCGTTCCTCCATCTCTAACCAGCACTGATAGTCTGATGACCGTCCTGCTGGTCTCTGACTCCAGTCTGTCTGCAGAAGGCTTTTCTGCTGAATATGTCTCCATCAATGCGAGCACAGGTATAATTTTATTGCAGTAATTGGATATGAAAATCCAATTTAAAAAGCCATGAAAATACAGGCCTCATAGTGAAGCTTGGGTTTAAAAAGACTGACTTTTTTCAGGTCAAGTAAAGTGATCTTTATTGTCATTTCACTGTATGTAGAGATATACAAAGAAACGTAATGTTGTCTCATATCTCATGTTTTGTCTATGCAGATTGCAGTGAGGTGTTTAGGTCACCCACCGGGGAGTTCAGCTCACCCAACTACCCCGACAATTACCCCAACAATCGGGAGTGTGTCTTTAAAATCATAGTGGAAGTCAACATGCAGATCATGCTGAATGTCACAGATTTTGAGCTGGAGGGGTTCAGTTCCTGTGGTTTTGACTATTTAGAAATCAGGTGAGGAACTTTTCTAGCATCTTGGGTCATTGATTTGGTCACTTTTTTGTTTTCGAGCACTTTCCATTCTTTTACAGAGATGGAGGCTATGAAACATCTCCCCTGATTGGTAAATATTGCGGAACAAATGGTCCACCCATCATAGTGTCACATAGCAACAGACTGTGGCTGAAGTTCAGATCTGACCACACACTCACCTACAGGGGATTCAAAGCCCACTGGGATGGCACACAGACAGGTATGCAGTTCCTGTTGTGTACTTGAGTCAGATGAATATCAGCCAGAGTGTTGACATGAAGTCTGGAGTAGAACTGCCCACATGTCTGATTGTCATTTAAAATGACCAACTGATTTTATTTTTTATTTTTTTGCTGCTTTCAGGCAGGTACGCAATTTGGACTGTAGACTTTGTGATCATAATTTCTATGTCCAAATCAGTGATCTTTTAGTATTATTTATATACTATTATACTATTTGTTTATATTTAGAATTATTATTACTATTTTTTTTTCAGTTTTTATTTTATTTTTTAACTTTTTATTGTTTTTTTAAATATTTGTTTAAATTTTTTTTTAGTAACTTATAATGTTTTATGGTTTATAATATAATTTATTATATATGATTTATAGTTTTGTTTTTATTAATTTGAGTACTTTAATTTAAACTTATTTTATTTCAATTAGTTGCCAAGGCAACATTTTCTTTTTTGTGTGTTTCTAAGTACAAGGTTTTAGTCTAATATTTATATTTAATTTTTATCTCAGCTTTATTTGAAAAAAGAAAATGATTTTTAATAGTTTTAGTTTAATACTTTTGCCATATGCTTTTTCCATTTTCATACTTTTTGTAATGGTTCTGTTTGGCTTTATTTATTTTGTTATGTATGTTGGTATGTATTTATATATTTAAAATTTAATCATATTTATAATTTTTTAATTTATAGTTTGTTTTAGCAATTTTAGTGCTTCAGCTTAAATTTATTTTCAGTTAGTTGCCAAAGCAACATTTCTAATTTGTTGTTTTTTTATGTAATATTTATATTTTATTTTATTTCAACTTTATTTTTATAAAGAAAACTATTTTTAATTGTTTAAAATCTTGGAACAATGCTGTTCCAGAGGTATTGATAGTCTGCTATAGATTAGTTGCTATTAAGTGCCTTTAAATGTCTTTCCAATATTTAATGGGACAAACCATGCAAACCAGCAAATATTTATTCCTCAGAATTGCTCATATCGATCACTAATATCAACCTGCTACCTTATACACACAATATTGTTTCCCAGAGGCCCGGTTAAAGCCCAGAATCCCAGAAATCTCACAGCAATTTGATTGGAGTTTGCATCAGAAGATCAGTGGACTATATTACACCATCTCAGACTTACCATGTGTCTCTGTTATAGGTTGCGGTGGGACATTGACAACAAGTTTGGGAGGTTTCACCTCTCCCAACTACCCCCTGCCCTACCACGCCAACGCCGAATGCTACTGGCACATCAAAACCAGTGCAGGAAGCACAGTCGAGCTCAGCTTTGGAGACTTTCACCTGGAGAACAGCATCAACTGCTACTACGATTACTTGGCGGTCAGAGAGCGCAGAATTAGACGATTTACTACACAATTGTAGAGTTCGCTATTAAAAGTTATTGAGTTGGAATCTTTCCCTGATGTGTATATGTTTTAACAGGTGTATGATGGCGGCAGCACCAGTTCTCCTGAGGTGGCCAAACTGTGTGGAAATCAGATTCCTCCTCCCATCAGCTCCTCCCAAGAAAACATGTACGTGAAGCTACGTACAGACAGCATCATCCACACAGGCGGATTTCTGGCTAACTACCAAACCAGTGAGTGACCAAACCACAAAACCCTGAAAAAGATGGAGAAAGTTAATTGAACATTTTGTTATTCATCGTCAGAATCTTTTCCTTTTTTTTAAGTAAAAACTGACTTAATTTTGATACTTTTTTTTTTTTCAAGATTTAAAAAATAAAAATAAAAATAAATAAATAAAGGAATAGTTCACCCAAAAATGTCATTCCAAAGCTGTATACATTTCATTTTTATGTTGAACACAAAAGAAGATATTTTGAAGAATTTTGAAGAACCAAACAGTTATTGGTCTCCATTGTAGGGAAATAAATACTATGGAAGTCAATGGGGACCATCAACTGTTTGATTACCAACAATCTTCATAATATCTTCTTTTATGTTCAACATAAGAAAGAAACTTAAAATGAAATTTTCATTTTTGGGTGAACTATCCCTTTAATGATCTTATGTCATTTTGTATCTTGATTTATGTAAGTTATTTGAGAGATTTGAACGTAATAAGAAAGAAATTTGGACTGAAAAACAAGGCAAAAATACTGAGTGAGACAACCATTTTTGCAGTGTATTCCATGATATTTCAGTAGTACTTAAAAAAAGAATACCATGGTATTATCATGGTGTATTCCCAAAAACATGGTGCTTTTTTGTAAGTGAATAATTAAACATTACTTCAATGCTAGGGTTTCAAATCGTGTGTTTTTGTATTTGGCAGTTGAGTTCACCCAGAGGACACTGACTTGTTTTGGCTTTCTGCATTTAGTCTTGTTTTAATTGTGTTTGTGGAGGTGAAATGTCACAGTTTAGAGCTCAGTGCAGCTCTATCTATCTTCTTTTGTGCATTCTCTCAGTCCTTTGTCTTTTCTTTGGCTGTCAGTGGCTAGGGTTTCCCAGACTCTAAAACTTTACTGCAGGTCAAATCCAGCTTTAGCCATTATGGCAAGATGCCACCAGTTTGAATTATTCCTGGCTTAAAATTGGTGTGAAATATTCCCCAAAAGTTCTTGATGTTACATAATTCTTCCCAGCTCATGTTGTTAATCAAGATGGGCTTTTCTCTTGTAGTTTGCCAGGGTGTGCTGATCGCCAACCGAAGCCGGGGAAAGATTGAGAGCTTGAACTTCCCCAATGACTACCCATCTCGTGCCGACTGCAGCTGGACCATCCAGGCCTCCATGGGCAACACCATCAACTACACTTTTATAACCTTTGAGGTGGAGGACCACGTTGGATGTACCTATGACTATGTGAAGGTCAGCACATGCTTTGTCAAGCCTCATCTTAAAATGTACCCAATATTGCTGCTGAAAGTCAACATGAAATTGAAATGGACCATATCTGCTTTCTTAAGAGACTTTCTGGTCATGTTTTGCATGTCTCTGAAGTGTCTTTTCTTTAATGGTTGAGATCACAAAGGTCACAGGATGTTAATATTAACTAAAAGCCAATTAGCCATTTAGGCATCGTTTTAGGCTGCTTTCTGCCTGCAATCTTGAAAAGGTTAGAGAAATAACAATAGATGTGAATAAGAAAAGGATGCATTGAGATGCTCTTGATGTTGAACTTGACCTTTAGTTTTCAGTTCGGCTTTATTCTGATATGGAACGCCCACTATTCATGATCCAATCAGGAATCAAGTCCCGCCCATTTTCTCATTGAATATGTTGTTTTGCTCTGAAATATGTCACGTTGAGAAATTGAAATGGGTTGTGAACGTTGGTTTTTCTGACTTGAGGACCATCTACATGTCTTTTCAAGCTTCTCTGTGAAGGGCATGTAGTCCAATTCGTGCTGGACCGTTTGTCATTCAGTTACACTACTGTGATTTACTGGCAGAGTCTTTGAAAATGTACAATGGGTACTTTGAGTTCCTCTCTGTTCACTCATCACCATGGCGATGCAAACAGTGATGACATCATTGGGGCCTCTTGTATATTTCCCTCAGGCAGTCTTGGGAAAGGCTACGCTCTGTTTTCATAAACCTCTTGCCATAGATAGGCATTCATCAGCTGGGTAAATACAGACAGTTGTGTTGGATATTTTGGACTCCGATGACTTCTTCCTTAAGGAATGTGAGATTTTGTGCACAAGCCAATAATATTACACCACACTTTTGTTCCTAAGGCAGTAGAACAGATGGTCTGAATTACTGATGTGATGTCATTGGTTGTATTTCCTGTGAAAGGTCATTGATTCTTGAGACATGCTGCAGGAGAAATTTTTTTATTTAATCTGACTTCAGTTTTTGACATTACACAAGCAGTCACTGCACTTAGCAATAAGTAATGGTTCAACAAAATGTATTTATTTTAAAATTTTAAAGTCCATGTGAAATCAAAATGGACTATATTTATTTTGTTAGCGCACATTGCTATTTTTGTGGTGAAAAATTCATCCATCTATGTCAATCCCCCCCAAAAAATAGTTTCAAATCAAAATCTGAAAATACTCCTCCCCTCTAAAATGATGGGCCTTCTCTGATGACATCAGTTTGATGGCTTGGGCATGAGCGTGACATCCCTAACCACGCCCCTCCAACTGTCAGTGTTCATTTCCGAATGAAACGCCTACTTTACTACATCCAATCAATTAGCAGGAGAAAAAAACAAGCCATGCCCTCTATTTTCCTCATTCAATATTCTGTTTCTCTCGGAAGTACATCACAATACGGAAGTAAAGACGGTCGCAAACTTTAGGTTCACACGGACTTTAAGTAATTGTCCATTTTTGTGTCACAACCAATGTCAGAAAAAAATATTATTGTTTGGATTTTTTTAGATAAGCCCAAAAATGAAACTAGGTCCTATAAATAGAGAACTATCATTTACTGTATTTACTATCAGAACTATCATTTACTGTAAAGACCAGAAAGGATTGTATAAATAATCTCACTTTCTGTTCCTGTCTAGCTGTATGATGGTCCAAACGATCAGGCTACTCTGATTGGCACGTTCTGTGGGAACACACCTCCTCCAGCCAGCACCACCACCGGTACCAGCCTCCACATTGTGTTCCGCTCCGACACGTCCGTCTCATACAGAGGCTTTCAGATGGACTGGTACCAGAATGGTAAGATCCAATACACCGCTGTATTCATGGAAAGGTTTTTGAGGACCTGTGCCAGCCTCAAAGCACTGTGTGAAATATCTAAATGTGTATGACTGTGGAAAGACACTCAGAACAGAAGGAAATAACATACAAAGTCACTGTTGGGCAGCCAGAAGTCAGTGCCCTGGTAGTTTCTTGAGTGATGATGTCACTGATCCTCTAAGACAAATAGCAGTCCTAATGGGCAAAGCAGTGACATCACTTAGGAAAGCTTCACTTTGATTGGCCAGCAGGGAAAGAGCTGATTACCAGTGATGAATGAATCTAGCAAAGAAAGAATGGACAGATTAAATGTAGCAACTGCTGTTGCTGTAGAATTTGGGGATTTGTAGTGGATTTTCTGCACATGTATTAGCTTATTTCCAGCAAAAATCTGTTCCAGAATGACTGTGTGGAAAACAAGGCTACACGCTCCTCTAGAAAAAACAGACCAATAAAGCTCTGTCCTTGCTCTGTCTTGGGAGACACCCCTGCTTAACTCTTCCTATGCACACTTAACATAAATTAATTGTTCACAGTAAAACAGAGAATCCATTTAATTTCATTACAGAGCTTTAATGTAATCTATCTCCTACTTGTATATCAAAGAAGAACCACCAAGACATAAATGTAGCAGATAGTGAGCCATCTGTAGCCCACACTAACTGATGTTTTGTGTGTATGTTTCTCTGTCCTTGTGCTTGTGAGACATCGAGTCACATTGCTGAAGGGTGTGGACTGTTATTTTTGCACAGAGAGAAGGATCACAGTAAGAGAGAGAGACGTATGCTCTGAACTTTTAATTATTCATGCACCTCAGTCTGTGATGATATCATTTTTTGGAAGGAAATGGTCTTGGTTTCCATGGACACAATGTGTAGAGAATGAACACAGTAATGTTATTATGTAACGTGCACAGCACTGTTTTGCAGCTGTACAAGCCTTGCTGAGGGAGAGAAAAATTACAAACAAAGAGTAAAAACAGTCAGAAAAGACAGGGACGGAAGAGATAGAAATGTCCCTATAATAAGAGAAAGTTCAAACATGAAATTGTGGGATATATAATGCAGGTGCTGTAGAAATTCCTCAATTCAACAAAGTATTTCATGGCCACAAGCCAGCTGATCCATTTTGAAAATTAAAAAAAGTAGCTTCACCATTCCTCTGTCCTCTCACAGACCTGTGGACGCTGTTGAGATTGATGTTATTGATTAAGACAGTGGGGGTGGAGAGAATGAATCCGTTCTGACCGATCTTTCGTGAATATCACATTACACTGACCGCATTTTTGTCTTGTTGCTACTGCCTTTCTTGCGGTGAGGGTCAATATGGCTTCATATTTCCTCTGATAAGCTTGATGTGAGACATTTGTCCTGTTTGAACACTGTAATGCAACTATCTGTCCACTTCAGCATTCCTGATCACATTACAGGAATTAACATTAAACAAGTTACAAAGTATAATACCACACTTACAAAATATAATGTAGTGATATAAGATGATAATACCAAGGTACTGTGATTTGTACCATGATACATGTCCAAAATATGCTTTTTGGTCGACTTCTATTCATACAAAAGATTGTTACATTTGAATCAGAATTTCTGCTTTGAACTTTGGTGTTGGATCCCTGATTAAAAACAGGGGAAGAAAAAGTCAAAGTATCTCACTGTCACCTCCTGCAGGTTGTGGTGGGGAACTCTTTGGGCCCACTGGTGCTTTCACCAGCCCAGGCTATCCGGACAAATACCCAGCAAACCGTGAGTGCATCTGGCACATCCAAACGAGCCCTGGAAGTAGCATTTCCATCACCATCCTTGAGTTTGATGTGGAATATCATCCTGACTGCAACTATGACAAGCTGGAGGTATGAAAAAAAATAAAAAATAAAAACAGTCAGCAAAATATATGTATGCATTGAATACATTTGGAACCTGAGCCTACTTTATGAGATAATGTATCCCACAATGCAGTGCACTCAACTACCCTCAGTTCCCAGTGTGGTGAAAGAACTGGAAACAATATTAAGCTATTATGGTTTTTCCTAAATCTGTATATTGAGCTTATTGTTACATACTTCATGCTATTTTTAAATAAAAGTGTACATACTGCCCAGTTAGAAGTGTGCTAGTATTCCTCGATATCTATTCTTAATTATTACCTTTAATAAGTGTTAGGTGTTATTCTGTCCACTACAGTCAGAATGGCTCACTTGTCCATCATTATGAGATCAAAATTCAAGTGTGTGTTTATATGGGTGTGTGCCTGCTCCATGCCCTGTTGGCATCTGCTGGGCTCTGTGGGTGTATGTTTTGTAGTGTAGACTTGTGGAATGCTGACCTCCATTGTAGCACTGAATGGAGCCAACAGGGCAGAAATTAACAGGAAATCAGAGCTTAGAGAGAGGGCTTAGAGACAGTCTCACATGCACACAAACATACACTTTCTGTGCCACACAGATGCCAGACCAAAACCAGATATTGTTTTAAAATGGCATTCATTTTAGTGGCCAATGGTTTACAGAGCTGGGTAGTAACTGATTACATGTAATCTGGATTACATAATTAGATTCCAAAAATTAAGTATCTTCTTGTAATTAGATTAAATTACATTTTTAAAATACTTGTAATCATACTTCAGTTACTATTTTATTGATTACAGTATGGTACAATATTATCATATTTAATAAACGGGTAGAAATGATAAACGAGTCTAAAATAGGGGTGTGCGATATGACGATTTTTGATCGTGGACGATAAAAATGTCTCCACGATCTGCTTTTTAAGAAATATCGTAGTATCGTGATACAGCGCACATTATGTCAAATACAGTTCTGGCGCCGCCCTTAAAAAAGGCTAGTCTGTAAGTATCGCCTCCCCTTTGACCTTTATCCAGGTGTACGGAGGGCCTGACCTCTCCTCCCCACGATTGGCCCAGCTCTGCACCACACGCCCTCCCAATAACCCTCTGCAGGTGGCCAGCACAGGTAACGCTGTCACTGTTCGATTCACATCTGATGCCGTCGTGAGTGGCAGAGGCTTCAACGCAACCTGGGTAGAAGTTCCTGGAGGTTAGTCAACTGTCAATTATGGAAATTCATCACTATGCTATTGTATATGCCATTATTTTAGAGACTTTGCTAATGAACTTCTTAAAATCTTCCCTTTGAAAATTCAGGATGTGGAGGGATTGTCACTGCCCCCAATGGAGATATCCACTCTCCGCAGTATCCCAGCAACTATCCTGACAATGTGGACTGTTCCTGGGTCATCACAGTGGATGTAGGCCATCGAGTCTTCTTCAACTTCACTGATCTGGATCTTGAAAGTCACAGCTCGTGCAGTTTTGATTACGTGGCTGTGAGTAGCTGACCTTTCTGTGTGCATGCGATGAATTTAATGCTCACGGTGGCAACATTTGTGATTTCATGATATAACAGACCAATCCATCACATTTTAAATCAGTTTTTGGACAAACTTCTATTCTCTAGATCCATGATGGTCACCACGAGTCATCTCCACTCCTGGGTAAATTTTGTGGAGTCTCCAGGCCTTCCCCCATTACGTCCACAAGGAACGTCATCTATGTTCGCTTCAGGTCAGATCACAGTCAGAACCGCAAAGGCTTCAGTGCCCAGTTCTCAGAAGGTGAGTGCAGTCTTTGTTTTGTGAATTTGTCATGGTTTGTTTCATTGTTAAACCTCATTGATTGCTCATTTATTTCCAGCATGTGGCTCCACTATAGCAGCTGATGATGTGGGTGGGGAGATTGCATCTCCTCGCTATCCATACTCTTACCCACCCAATCAGAACTGTAGCTGGATCATACAGGCACAGGAGCCATGTAAGTCCGCTGGTCATACATGGCATCCATAATCTCAAAGTCAAAACCAAGGCTTTTTGTACTTTAAACTACTTGCCTTATTCTCTGATCTCTTATCTTATATTTCTTTCAGTCAATCATGTGACTTTGTCCTTCACTGACTTTGAGGTTGAGATGGTGAATAGTAACTGCTCTCATGATAGTGTGGAGGTCCTGGATGGAGACAATTACCAAGCCCCATCTGTTGGTAAAGATAAAATCTCTTCCTTAAGGGACTGTCAAAGTCATCCTCTGGTTGTAATAGGATATCACCTATGTGTGTGTGTGTATACATCAGAATTAGATCTAGGTTTTGGCATTTTATCACATTTTGTTTGGTTTTTCAGAAAATACTGGTGCAATTATGGTTAGTAATAACTAGTTATCTTTTTCCAGGTCGTTACTGTGGGAATGAGTTGCCACACCCAGTCACTTCATTCAGCAATGCCCTGGTGGTAAACTTCATCTCAGATGCTTCAGTAGGGAAGAAAGGTTTTAGGGCAACCTACATGGCCTCAACCTCAGGTTAGATTTTAGTTATTATTTCAAAATACATATGAATTTTCCACCCAAATTAGGTTACAGTATTACACCATTTAGTTACCTGTTTTTCCAGGCTGTGGGGGACATCTGTATATGGAGTCAGGTGCTTTTAACAGTCCACACTATCCTGATGTATATCCACCTAATGTGGAGTGTGTGTGGACCATCACCAGTTCCCCTGGGAACCGTCTACAACTGTCCTTCATGTACGCCAATCAGGATGTTACATTAATCTCACAAATGTAATGGATTCATCAAAACCAACAATGCTGTACTTTTTGTGATGCAGAATGTTTCAGTTGCAACAAAGTTCAGACTGCAGTAGTGACTACCTAGAGGTTCGCGAAGGACACTCCACTGGTACTCTGGTTGGTCGTTTCTGTGGTGATTCCCTTCCTTCCAACTACACCTCTATAATGGGCCACATTCTTTGGATCAAGTTTGTCTCTGACTCCTCAGTCAGTGGAGCTGGATTTAGAGCAGTGTTCTCCCATTGTAAGTCAGAGCCATGGATTACCGTTTTCTTTTTTTATGTGGACCCTACTGTAAAGACCAACTAAGACTAGCCTGTATTTCAATCCTAGTCAAGAGTGGTTATGTTGGTTAATGCTGCTTTCCTGGGTCTGAATAGTTATTCTGTTCACCAAAAACCTTGGCTCTGGTTGTACAAGGAAGTCTTGATGGTTAAAATCTCCTGAAGTTAGAAAATCTTACATGGGAATATCTTTACTCTTTTTCTGCATCTTCAGTGTATGGAAATGAGATCATGGGCAGCTCGGGACAGATAGCCTCCCCGCTTTACCCACGCACCTACCCAAACAATGCAGACTACCGCTGGACCGTCACAGTGGACTCAGATTCCCACATCCAGATTCAATTCCTGGACATCGACATTGAGGACCTATTCAGTTGTTATTATGACAAGCTCAAGGTCTGCACACTTGTTTAAAATGGATTAACAGAAAATAAGTGTATGCAGGCATATGATGTAGATGAGGTTGAAGATCAATGCTTCTCTTCCCTAGATATATGATGGTCCCACCAACAGTGCTTTACTTCTGGGTGAGTTCTGCGGCTTGGCTCTGCCCAACCCAGTCAGAAGTTCAGGCAGCACTATAACACTTGAGTTTAAATCTGACAATGTGATTGGAGGGAAAGGCTTCCTGGTTGAATGGACTGCTATTCAGGGCTCCGGTCCATTGCCAACTGTACATCCAGGTTAGTTCCCTAAGAAATCTGCCCCTCGAGATCTTGCTTAATTGAAAAACGTTGCTGCTTGGTGTCATATCACAATCATTTGCTATTTTTTTGTCTTTTCAGGAGCATGTGGAGGAACATTGATGACAGGAGACAATCCCCAGTTCTTATTCTCTCCTGGTTGGCCCGAGCTGTATCAACATAACCTTGACTGTTCATGGGTGATCCGGTCTCCAAATTCTATAGTTGAGTTTAATCTGCTTTCTCTGGACATGGAAGATGAGGTTTTGTGTCTCCATGACAGTCTATCCATCGGGGATGGTAGGTTTTGTCATATGAAGTGATTCAACATAAACCCAACTCAAAACTGACTTTCACAACTTAATATAAGGTTGTTGTTTTTTTTAAGGTGACACCAACTTGTCTCCACTGATTGCAAAGGTTTGTGGGCGGGAGCTGCCTGGCTCTCTGCACTCTACTGGTGATGCCATGTTCCTTCGATTCACCTCTGATGGCAGCATTAACGGCAGGGGCTTTAACGCCACCTTTTCCAGAGGTGAACAATAAGTCCATAAGCCAAATTCTTATCATAATGATGGCATAAGTTTGCTGTGTGTTATATATTTAGTTGGACATTGAGCTATTTTTCTTTTGCCTTCTCCATCAGGTTGTGGTGGTTTCCTCCACACAGACAGAGGGGTCCTAAGTTCTCCTCAATATCCACAGAACTACAAGCCCAACATGAATTGCAACTGGCAAGTAATGGTCACTCCAGGGTTTAGAGTGTCTGTAACCTTCCAAAGTCCTTTCCAAATACAAGGTTATGGCGATCACTGCAGCACAGGTGACTACTTGGAGGTGAGTGACTATAGAAGTTGTTGTCATTTGGGAACATTTCCAAAACAGAACCTGTACATCATGCAAATTGTCATTTTTTTTTGTATTAGTTACGGAATGGACCTGATGGCAACTCACCGACTTTATCAGGACGTCTCTGTGGGTCCAGCGCTCCATCCACATTTCAAACCACAGACAATAGCCTCTATGCCCATTTTGTCTCTGATGGCTCCAATGAGGGGAATGGCTTCAAATTGGTATTTGAGGCCCACAGTTCAGGTGAATGCTTCTAGCTAATATTCCAGAAATTTTAGATTAATTTGATAATAAATAGTTATTCCTAAAGTGTAAATCTCTGTGCTTGTCTCCAGCTTGTGGTGGTCTCATTGTGCTTAATGATGGAGATCCACCAGGATACATCATGTCTCCTAACTATCCATCAAACTACCCCCAAAATATTGACTGTGTATGGATAATCACTGTACCCAATGGAGAGGCTGTACAGCTTGACTTTGAGAATGATTTCTACATTGAGGCTCATGCTGGGTATATTTTGAAGAATCAAAATGCTTATTTCTGGTACATGTAACCGTGTGACCATTAAATGTTATCATAATCATCTGTCCTAGATGCATGTATGATTACATTGAGATCCGTGATGGTCCCACATCAGATGCTGCTTTGATGGGCAGACTTTGTGGCAACACCCGCCCATCCACGCAGCATTCATCCGGCACCACCATGTATATACGATTCAGAACTGATGGCAGCGTCACACATATTGGTTTCAAAGCCAAGTACTCCACTGGTAATCCATTTTGAATCCACATTACATTCCAGCCATCTTTGGTTGATCTCAATGGTTTAAAGTGTATCCTTTCCCTTCTTAGCTACATGTGGAGGTACCTACATTGGCCAGAGTGGTATCATCAGAAGCCCCGGTTTTCCAGACTCAAATTATCCAGACAACTCTAACTGTGAATGGTACTTAGAAGGTCCCACGGGACACTATCTGACCCTCACCTACACTGCCCTTGACCTGCAGAGCTCCTCAAATTGTAACAATGACTATGTTGAGATACGTGAATACAATGCTTCAGGTTTGGGTTCCCTTTACACAAAAGAGAGTTGAGAGTCTTTCGGAATGTTAAGGATAGTAAACTAACCTTTTCTTACTCACCAGGTCGCCTGCTGGGGAAACACTGTGGAAACAGCCTTCCAGCCCCCCTGGACACTGGAGACAGTTTTGCCTACGTAAAGTTTGTCAGTGATGGCAGCGGGAATGCTGCAGGGTTTAGTTTATCGTTTGAAGCCAGCGTCGAAGGCAAGTGTCTTTAAATCCTTACGGTGTTCAGTTAGGGTCATATAGTCCAGTGGAAAAAGCTATTGACTGGTTACTTTGGATAAATCAAATTGCTACATGATTACTTACATAGTTATGCTGTTGGTTATGGAGCAGTTCCATGGGTAACTGGTGAAAAAATGCTATTGATGCTATTGCTTACAGAATGTGGAGGGGATCTTAACGCACCATTTGGGACCATATCATCTCCCAACTACCCCAATCTTTACCCTCACAGCCGAGTATGCCGCTGGAGAATCACTGTTCCTCCCGGTCGTAGGGTCACTCTTACGATCAATGACCTGAGGCTGGAGGAGCATGGCACCTGTATGTTTGACTATGTGGAGGTAAGGTCATCTGTATATTTTAGAGATGTCAAAAAGTTGGGCATTCAAACTATGTAATAATATGCCAAATAATGTTCAACAACACTGAATATTGTTCAATTCAGTGCTTTATCACTGGTTTGCTGTTTTGACTCTTTGGGTTGGTAGGTCATCAATGGTCTGACACCCAGTGCCCCACATTTGAGTCGGTTATGTGGGACAGTCCCTGCTGGTACCCAGTTGAAATCTTCTGGGAATACTATGCTTGTAATTTTCAGCACTGATTCGTCTGTGTCTAATGGTGGATTCACGGCAGATTACTCTTCAGAAGAGGCAGCAGGTGAGATAGAAGGCCTCTGACTTTAGTGTATACTTTTTTATTTTTGGCTCCTGATTTGATTGGTGAATCTTTGTCCTTTTGGTAGTGTGTGGTGGAATACTCAGTCAACCTGGAAACTTCACTTCGCCTGACTTTGGCAATGGAAACTACAGCAACAACCTGAACTGTGAATGGCTGATCCAGAACCCACATCATATGAATTCTTCCATTGTGGTTATAATAGATGAGCTCCATCTAGAGCATCACCAAACCTGTGAGTGGGACTACTTGGAATTCAGACTGGGTAAGAGTTTCCAAATGCAGAAAGAGAGACATAACACCATCCAATGTACCATTTACTTTAAAGCTGTTGCTGATAAGCAAACAATTATGGCATGTTTTATCTGTTCCTCGTATACAGGAGATATGAATGGAGAGCTTTTGACTCGTTTATGTGGTCAATTCCCTCCTACGGTCCCCATAGTAGTATCCACCCCTGAACTCTGGGTTCACTTCCTGTCCGATGAGGCTGTGGGAGATCTGGGCTTCAAAGCCACGTATTACTTTTCAGGTACTATCGTTTAATTGGTGACACTTAAACAGATGGATCTCTGCTCGTTAAAATTCTGCATGAGCTCACCTACCTATGATTTTCTACAGAATGTGGAGGGTCACAAAGTGGAGAGGAAGGAGCCATCTCTAGCCCTGGATATCCCAATAACTACCCCAGCCCGAGCCGCTGTACTTGGTTTCTCGAAGCTCCGGTGGGCCACACTATCATTGTAAGTCAAGACTGCTTCTTGGGTCTGTTGTTTTTACTGTTTTCTTTCAACCTTAACAATGAAGTTCATCATTAACGTCACATAATATCCTTATATTCTAGCTCACTTTTACATACTTTGAAGTGGAGGAACACAGCCAGTGCACCTGGGATTCAGTGACTATCTTCAATGGAGCCTCACCAGGATCCCCAGTTATTGGTCAATACTGTGGCCACAACTCTCCAGGAACTATCCAATCAGGCTCCAACAAATTAGTTGTGTTGTTCCTTGCTGATCATTCAGTGTCCAGAGGAGGATTTACTGCCACCTGGTCAACGGACTCATCAGGTATAAAAAGGAAAAAAAAATCTTGTCTACTTTCTGTAGGCTTTTACATATTAAATTAATTTTTTTCCTCAAATTTCTTTCTCTTCTTCAGGATGTGGAGGAACTATCCATGCTGATACAGGCACCATCAAATCTCCCAATTATCCTCAGAATTTCCCAGCCAATACTGAATGTTCCTGGACCATCATCGCCCATGATGGAAACCATCTAGAGATGGGCTTTGCCAGTGACTTCCAGATCCCAGACCCAAGTGGACAGTGTCAAAACAGTTACATCAAGGTAAACAGATGGCCATTTAAAAATGAACCTTCCCTGATGTTGCATTTTTGGGATTTGCCGATTGACTTTTCATAATCTGTCTATATTTATCTCTCAGGTGTGGTCTGACAACGTACAGAATGATGAGACTCTCTTGTCCACTGGTTGTGGCACTACAGCTCCTGCTGCAGTCATTGCACCCCGAAATGTTATTACGACTCGTTTCCAGTCCTCGGATACACCTGGCAAAGGCTTCTCTGCTGCATTCTACACTAGTATGTATCGTATGTATAGTACGTAACAAGTTTCAGTCCCCTGTCAAATAATTCAAATAGTGCATTTTTTCTATTTTACATCATCTTTTAGGTTGTGGGGCCAATTTCACAGCCTCATCTGGCCGTGTCGTGTCTCCAAACTACCCAGACCACTACCCGGGAGGCTCCAACTGTAATTACATCATTGATGCTGGAGATCAGACCGTGGTTGTGCTTACTTTCAAAACTTTCCAGTTAGAGGGTATGCCTCCTCCTCAAAAATCACTAATTGTTTCATACATCTTGATATAAGAAATCGAAAAATAACTCAAAGGATAAGAGCAGTTCTGTAAACTGAATAATCATCATGCATTTCCATCTCCTCTAGCACACTCCACATGTGTCTATGATGGTGTTAAGATCTATAGTGGCATCACCACCAGTGGTGTTCCCTTGGCTACTCTTTGTGGAAATACCATCCCAGGTGTCTTCACCACATTTGGACCAATGCTCATCAACTTCTACTCTGATTCTATCATCCATGACAATGGCTTCCTGGCAGAATACAGAACTATACGTAAGCCTCAACCACAAAACAAACTGTACATTTAATGCAATAGTTTTTGGTTCTCTGTATACTATACTATGTGCTGATAAAGGATGTGGCTTAGATGGAGGTGTGACTTCAGTATAAGTGTGCGCTAGAGTAAGTTTGGGTTGTTTACCATCTGATTCACTGAGCCCAGAAATGTGGAATGAGCAGAATCACTGGAATGAGAGGACGCTGCACTTTTCAAACAATATGAGGGGATTTGGGGAGAATATGCAAATACGCAAGAGAATTCCATTGCAACAGATTCCACTGTTACTTCCACTAACAAACTCATTCACTGTAAATGGTGCACAATAGAAATGCACTGTCAAGTGCTCTGTGACTTGGTGTTGTATGGGAAGACAGCCCAAATTTCTCAAAGAACGGCTGTCAGCCTCAAGCACATGAGCAAGACATTTAAATACATTTAGAGCCATTCCTATTAATTTCATCCCTACATGTTGGTTTATACGATTACTGTGTAAATGTTACTGTACATCTGTATATCGATATGTGTGTTCATGTGTTTTTAACAGCATGCGGTGGTGTGTTTAATGCTACTTCTGGGACAATCAGCAGTCCATCTCATTCTATCACCAACTACCATCACAACATCAACTGCACATACCACATATATGTTCGTGACAATCGTGTCATTGATCTCAAGTGAGTTTGATCCAATTTAAGTGATTTGAAGAAATCATATCATTAGGAATTGTTTTATTTATGTTTTGAAAACATATCGTCATAGACACAATTAAAACATTTTGTAAGTTTCAGAACTCAAAACTTGGTCCAAATTTACAATTCACATTCTAATGATCAAACAGCAAGTGGAAAAAGGTCATTAAAAACTTAAAGGGATAGTTCACCACAAATGAAAATTCTGTCATTAATTACTCACCCTCATGTCCTTCCAAACCCGTAAGACCTTGGTTCATCTTCGGAACACAAATTAAGATTTTTTGGTGAAATCCGAGAGCTTTCTGACCCTGCATTAACAGCAATGTAACTTCCACTTTCAAGGCCCAGAAAGGTAGTAAGGACATCATTAAAATAGTCCATGTGAAATCAGTGGTTCTACCGTAATTTCATGTTTACCATGAATGCTGATGCTGACATGGCATTAAATAAAAATATACTGCTACTACTACTACCGTAAAGTTATGAAGCTATGAGAGTACTTTTTGTGCGTAAAGAAAACAAAAATAACTTTATAGAAACAATTCTTCTCTTCCGTGTCTGCCGCACATTCACAAGAGTACCACAACGCATGCTTCATAAAATTAAGGCTGAACCACTGTCACATGGACTATTTTAACAATGTCCTTGCTACCTTTCTGGGCCTTGAACGTAGTAGTTACATTGCTATCTATGCAGGGTATGCTCTCGGATTTCATTAAACATATCTTAATAGTGTTCTAAAGATGAATGAAGGTATTACGGTTTGGAACAACATGAGGGTGAGTAAGTAATTTCTGGGTGAACTATCACTTTAATAAATGCCTATACATAATCAAGGAAATGTCTTAGGGCAAGTGTTTACATTATAAATCCATAAAAAAATCAATTTCTAAGTCTCATGTTCTATAAATTCTTAACTTTCGTACATACTATCTCTTTATGGGACCCTCACCCACATTCTCTTTGGTCTGCACTGATCTAAATTAGAACAACAATAAAAGTAAAAATCTTTACAGCTCAAATCCTGCTAGGCATCCATCATGCCCGCTATGCTTCACCAGCGAGACAGATGCTCAGAGAGAAAAGCATTCTGGTATTGATCATCTGTCTTTCTCTTTGTTCAGTAAACCCCAATGAGATCTTGTATCGATGCCAGACAGGAAACCCTTCACCCGTAATTTGTCCCTATAGGCTTTCTTTCAGGGAAACCCCCCTCTCCCATTAGTGGTATCACTTTCTAGCTTGTTCTGCATCATTTCCATAGTAATCATCAACGGTTTGTATTTTTTCCTGTCCGATAGGTTCAACTCTTTCAGTTTGGAAGCCTCCTCGACCTGCCGCTATGACTATGTGGCGGTATATGATGGAGAGAACACTCTGGCCCCATTAATGGGGAAGTTCTGTGGACGCGAACTGCCGCCCAACCTCAGATCTTCATCCAAGCACCTGTTTCTCCAGTTTGTTACAGACTCATCGGTTGCGGCGGAGGGTTGGAGAGCAACCTACCATGAGACTTTAGGTAGTGTTTCTCCATCTCATACATCACCAATGAGCCTCCTTAACAACACTCTTAACAATAAAGGTTCTTTATTGGCATGTTTGGTTTGGTTCAAAGAGGAAACGTTGACATTTATGGAACCTTTCCATTCCACAAAAGGTTCTTTATAGTGGAAAAATGGTTCTTTCAATTTTTGAAGAATTAGAATTTTAAATGGTTCCTTTAAGAACTGTTCACCGAAAGGTTCTCTGAGGAGCCAAAAATGGTTCTTCTCCCTTTTTTTCATCATCTGATTCAACAGACTGTAACTGACATGTTGCTCACAGGTCAAGATGTGTGATACTTTGACCTTGTTCCTTTATGGTTCTCATTTTGGAATAGTGTGAAGAATGTGTGGGTGATTTCATAGTGAATCACAATGACAAAGATCTCATTTGCATCATTGAGGACTGAACAAAGTGTTCAGGGGTCATAAACAGTGTTCTTTGTAACAGCTTTGTGCTTTAAAGCGTCTGATGCACCAGTCACTTCAGGATGACCAGGCTCTTTAATAAGATGTGAGTTGTAAACACTTTTGTAGCTCGTCTCTGGGGGTGTTGAGTGAACCACCCCATCCTACAAGCGCCACTGTTGTTCTTTGAGAACAACACAATTCATTCAGACCACAAGAGTCTGTTCCTTCACCCTGACTGAAAACAAGACATAAGTCTTTATTGGCCAGTGCTGTCAAAGAGCCAGTAAAGTACTCCTAATTCTTTTGTAGTGTCCTACAATTTATATGCAAATAAACACAGTATTTTTGTGGCTGATTAGAATTTTAGAACTAATTTACATTAACAGGTATATATATTTAATTCATTTAAAGTGTAATCTTAATTTTATTAACTTAATATTAACTTCAATTTATGTTTGTAAATATATTAAATATTAATATAATATTATATGCAATATTAAATATTTTTTACTTTCTTATATTAATAACTTTAACTTTATTTAGTGAATGCAAATCTACATTACATTATTATATTATTATACATTATATTATTAATATTTTGCACATTTTATTAATTTATAATGTATGTCATTGTAATATTCACTTCATATAAATTGAAGTTAATATATATATATATATATATATATATATATATATATATATATATATATAGAGAGAGAGAGAGAGAGAGAGAGAGAATTTATTATTATATTAACTTCATATAATTTTAACTTAAATGTTAGTTTTTAGTTTTAGAAAATTAGACGCATATATACATGTAATTAATTTATTGAATGAAATTTGACATTACATTATTTAATTTATTTTACATTAATTATTTTTTAATTAAATTAATATATTAACATTGTGTTTAAAATAATTTAAATATTATATAATTGTATAAGTTTTTTTGTGAATGTAAATCTATATTATATTACATATAATTAATAATATACATTTTTTATAATATACATCATTGTAATATACATTGTCATTTTACATAAATGTGAATAAATGCTGTTATATAATAATATATATTTATTTGTATTTATTATCATATTATTACTTCATATAATATTACCTTAAATGTTAGTTTTTAGTTTAGTTTTAGTAAATTGGTGTCATGTGGAAGGACATTCTTATTCAAAGAATATTTGTGTGGACAAAAATGTGTATGCCCTGAGCACAAGAATCTGCTTTTTTTATCGTTTTAAATAGATCTATCAATAGTTAGACAACTTCTACATTAGGCTTTGAATCTAACAAACAAAGACAAAAACTCACATTTTGTCACTTTTGTGGACTCTACTGCCTCTTGCTGGCAGTTTCTTGAAAGCACATCCTACAGTTGTTGTGAATCTCTCTCACTCTCTCTTTCTGTCTCCTCATCCATCGTTTGCTCCAGGTCCTCAGCAGGGCTGTGGCGGTTACTTGTCTTCCCCCACCGGAACGTTTGGTTCTCCTGATATTGACATGAATGGTCAGTACGAGCCACGTATGGACTGTATGTGGACCATTGCTGTGGAGGTCAATAAAGGCATTAACCTCACATTCACATCCTTTGAGCTCGAGGGCTCCTCTGGAACCCTCTGCAGATATGATTATGTCAAGGTAAAAGCTGTCACATATAATATAACAAATTAAAATACAGCATAATTTGCAGCATAATAATATATATCTTTATACCTACATCTTACCCATCTCTAGATCTATGATGGTGATAGCTCTATTTATCCATTGATTGGCACATTCTGTGGAGATGTAGTACCTGCCCCCTTCGTCTCGGCCAGTAATTTCCTGACCGTGCACTTCATCTCGGACGGCACCGTTCAACGCCGTGGCTTCAATGCCACCTACAGCACAACGGACAGTAAGATTGAACTTTATGTCCTAATGCTTTTATCACTGCAGGTTTGAATCACTCATGCTAAAATACTTTTTCATACTTTAGGTCTTTGTGGTGGAGCGCTCAATGCCACAGCATCATCTCAGACCATCACATCCCCATATTACCCCAATGCCTACCCGCCGTTCGCCACTTGCCGCTGGGTGCTGGATGCTCCTTCTCAGGAGGTGGTGAAAGTGTCTGTTCAGCAGTTTCACCTGGACTCCAGCCAGAGCTGCACCAGCAACTTCCTGGAGTTTAAAGACTTCCCTGTGGTGAGACTCAATCAGTAGCCTCACTAAATAACTCAAACAATATAGAATCTCACAGGTCACAATGGCTAATAATTTTGGTAGGCTAGACCACATCTTTTTATCTATTTACAATGAGACAATGATCTTGTCCAGCAAAATGAGAGCTTTTTGAAAACGCTTTTCCGAGTGGATAAATTTGAAAATGTGGATACATTTGGAGAGCGTTTTGACATGAAAACACTGTTTTCAAATCTATCTGATTTAATTGTGGACAGTCTTGTTAATAGAAAAAAAATCTGATTTAAATTTATTTTAAATTTAATATTTATTTAAATGTAATTAAATTATTTATTTCATATTAAATGTTTTGTGGTTTTGTCATTTTTATTATTATTTTTTATTTTATTCTAAACATTTCAAACAGTAGTATGTATTATCGACTTTATATTTTATATATATATATATGTATATTATATATATTATATATATATATATGACTTTATATATGACAAATATAATAAAGTCGAGATAATGCATTTGAAATGTTTAATATATATATATATATATATATATATATATATATATATATATATAAAATTTCATTTATTGTAATTTTTGTGATTATCATTTTTATATTTACTATTTAATCTTATTTAAACATAGTTTTCATTTATCTTTCCACTGCCATTTATCATACAGTAACATATTCAAGTTTATTGAAGTTTGCTATCTTCACTTTACAACTTTCAAGTTGTATTTTGGCAGTGATTAATTTTCATTTTTAATTTAATTTTTGTCTCTCAGGGAGATTATGGACAGGCTCATAAGTTCTGTGGCACTGACTCACATGTGCCAGATTTCTACAGTTACGGCCGCACCATGCACATCACCTTCAAATCAGATGCCTTCATGACTGGCAACGGATTCAGCCTCACCTATCAGGTGGCAGGTGAGTCCTTTCCCTATGATTACTAGAAGTGTTTTACTCTTGCTGGTGTGGTTATACTGTCAGTTTGTGTATATGTCTGAACGTTACGTATCTGCAGGTTGCAGCAGGGTGTATGAACAGGAATACGGTTACCTCAAGAGCCCAGGCTGGCCTGACATATACACTAATAATCTTGAATGCAGCATCGTACTGCAGGCCCCTCAGAACAGCGCCATCTCTCTGTTCTTCACCAGTTTTGATGTGGAAAATCATCCTTCCTGCAACTTCGACTATCTTGAGGTGAGTATAAAGATACTGAAATGCCACCAGATTAACAGCAATGTGAAGAAAAAATGTGAAAACACAGCAGCCGAATACACTGTTTTCAAATATATCTGATTTAATTATGGACATAGCCTTAGTAATAGAAAAAATCAGATTTTTTTTTTTTTTTAAAGTAAAATTTTTTGTGCTTTTGTCATTTTTATTATTTTTTATTTAAGTTTTTGTTCCATTATAGTTTTCATTTTAGTTTTTTCTTTCCTGTTGGTAATTTCAATGCTTCATCTTAAACATCTGATATTTGTATTTTATTTCATTTCATCTTTATTTTAATTAACAAAATGTTTAAGTTTACAATGATTACCGTTTCAATCCTAATTATCCCAAGATTATCTGAAGGTACATAATCCAGTGTATCCAGTGATTAATAGCAATGAGAAGAAAAAAATGTGAAATAGAATGAGAATGCAGTATACGCTAAATACTGCCTACTAATAAAAACAAAAAATGAATAAATTAATAAATAAAACAAAACATATCAAGCTGTAGTATACTGCATTGTCAGCTGACTTGATCATCTAGCATTGTTAATACTATAAACTAAAACTAAAACTATAGTAATTTTCTTTAACTGAAATGAAATAAAAAAAATTAATAAAAAAAATATTGAAAGGAAAACTTGAATTTGAAATGCTCCTCTAGTAAATAAGTAGAATAAGAATTAAAATAAGTTTGTGTTGAAGTGCTTAAATGACTAAAACTAAAATAAATATAAATTAAAGCTAAATAGAAATATTTAAAGAACAAAATCTAATATAAATGTCCAAAAACATGAAATTAATAAACCATAAACTAAAATTAAACTGCAAATATAAAAATAAAAGCTATTCCAAAATTTCATTAAATACTATAATAATCTGTAAATAATACTAAAATAATATTGACATGAACTAATTACGTTCATGTTTAATTCAGCAAGCTGTCCAGTTTTTGTTTTACATAAAATTTATACTCGTTTTTTTTTTTACAAAAAAAATATTTAAAAATCATAGCTAATACAGTATTACTGTCACATTGGTAATTATGTGTCAAGGCGAGTATATTGCATTATGGGATATAGTAGTACCCAGTGCCGTATACTCCGTTGCTGCACATTTGGGCAACTGTAGATCATCCGAGTATTGCATACATACACCAGAAATAATAGAAGTATGGTAATAATTGCATGGTACTATGTTGTGATGATGATAATGTAGCTGTTTAATGTAGATTTATTTCTGCTGATGTAGGTCAGAAACGGCAGTACTGCCACATCGCCTCTGTTAGGGAAGTACTGTGGAAGCACACTACCCAGTCCTGTCTTCCCAGGAAGCAACCAGCTCTTCCTGTATTTCAAGAGTGACTTTACTACATCCCGTAACGGCTTTGAGATCACCTGGACTTCCTCTCCACAGGGTAAACACAAACGCTTGTTATATTACAATTGCCTCAGACAGTCCAACACTGCTAAAGATTTGATGCAAGTCCTAATTGCTACTTTTGTGTGTCCAGGTTGTGGTGGTGTGTTATATGGAGACCACGGCTCTTTCGCCAGTCCAAACTACCCTGGCACTTACGCCAATGGCACTTCCTGTGAGTGGGGAATCAGGGCTCCTAGCGGCAGAGTGGTGACGGTCACATTCAACCAGATCAGCATTGATGATCCAGGAGATTGTGAGAACAACTACTTGAAGCTGTATGATGGACCGGATGCTAATTCACCTGTTGTTGGGCCGTACTGTGGAACGGTATGTGTGAAAAAAAACATTACTGTATATTCCAGAAATGAATACTTTTATTAGTATTGACATGCTTTCCATTCATTAAAGAATCATGAAAAAATGTATCTCAGTATTCAGCAGCACAACTGTTTTTAACATAGATAATAATCAGAAATGTTTTATGATATCTGAAGGATCACGTGACACTGAAGACTGCAGTAATGATGCTGAAAATTCACCTTTGATCACAGGAATAAATTACATTTTGAAATATTTTCAAATAGAAAAGAGTTATTTTAGATTGCAATAATATTTCACAATATTTTACTCTATATTTAATCAAATAAATGCAGCCTTTGGGAATTTCCTTTCAAAACTTTAAACAATCTCACTGACCACAAACAGTAATGTGTACTGTATATACTCAAATTATATATGGATATATAATGGAATTGTTTTTTGCTTTTCTGCAGGAGACAAATATCGCCCCTTTCAGAGCTTCTTCAAACCTTGTGTTTGTGAAGTTCTCAGCCCAGTCTGCCGTTCTCCCGTCTGGGTTCAGACTCAACTGGAGCAGCTGAGAAGAAATTTAAAAAATAAATATTCATACACACGCACACACACAGAAACTTGTGAACACGCGTTGCAATCATGTAAACAGTCACATAAATAATGTAATATGAACTATTATTTGTAGATAATTGTTTAAAGAATTAATCTATGTATTTTTTGATGCCTTTTTGGAAAATAAAGATGTTTCATGAAGTTCTTGTTTAATTATGTTCTTAAGTCATCATTTTGCAAAACACAAGCAAGACATTACAAAGATCTCTTTTGTGAATTTTCTCTGGATTTTTCAATGGAAAAGTCTCTGCAAAAGCTGTTAATGTTTGGCGGTTCTTTAAGTGTTTAATATATATTTCACTGTCTGATATCCTCAGCTCTGGACTTTGTCCAAAGCGCCCACTCATGCGTTATACGTTACACACTCGACACAGACAGAGACTACGGGTGAAAATAAAGAGATGGCAAATTTGGAGGGAGATAAAAGCTGTGTGCGGCAGATCATGGGTCTGTCTGCTCTGTAGAGGGAGACAGATTTCAGCTTTCTTCATGCAATGCTTCTATATTGAGAAAGCAAACAAACATTTCATCTAATATTTCATTTCTTACTCAGCAAAATGCTCCCATCAAAGTCAAAGAAATGTCTGGGAAAAGAGGCCCAGCAGTCTGATCAACAGAAAAACTGAGCTTTTGAGACATTACCATCTGTATTAAGGCCTTTCTCACTATTTTTACAGTCGTTTTATAATTGTTTTTCCTTAACTTAACAGGGTTAAAGTTCATGAGAAGCTCTGTGTAATAAAAATATGTTGACCTTGGAAGCAGTGCACAAAAGAGCCTCCGGAGACATTTACTACCGATGCAGTGAGGAATTTATATTTTCTGTCTATAATAATGCAGAAAAAACAAGAGATAATCAAAAAAATGTGTAATGTATATATTTTAACATTTTAAAGTCTTAAAATATTACAAATAAGTATCATTTTGTTAAAAACTGGTTTTCTTGATTTTAAGATGAAATGTTTGGACCAGTGTTATTTTAGTATCGATACTTTTATAGTTTTTATTTATATTTGAATCATTTTTTATTATATTCTCCATTTTAATTTTAGTTAGAGTTTTATTAATCTTGCTGTGTGTTTTGTCATATTTATTATTTTTTAATATATGTAGTTTTTATTGTTTTATTTCAGTTTAAATTATTTTAGTACATCAAGTTAAACTAAAATGAGAAATGTTGCCTTGGCAACTAACAAAAATAATTATTTATTTTATTTCAAGGAATTAATTTTTCTTTAATGGTTTTAATTTTAGGTTCAGTTTTAGTTAACTAAAACTATAACCCAGATTTGGACATATTCCTGACCATTTTATAACACAAATTTTACTGTAATTTTATTTTTAAAAATTAATTGTGGTAACAAAATGTGTAAATGCCTGATATTCAATAGTGTATATAATATTAATTATTTTCAACCAATGTTCTCTAGTTCTCAGTAAATCAAACAGCTGACAAGCCATAAAATCCACATTCATTCCAGACAAAACCAGAGATCATATTCAGTAATATGCTGGTGGTCTGCTCTAATCATGGTACAGTAAGTTCCTCAGGCACATAATTTGAGAACACCTCATAAATCAACCAGCAGAACAGTCACACATACACGCATTCCCACCTCAGCGCTCACTTTGGGCAAGTGTAAGTGCTTACTGCTCCTTAATGTGGATTCTAATAAAATACACACCTCCCCATGCCCTCATGCCATGTCTGACGGGGTCCGATCTCCACTGGCTTCTGGCCCAGTGTGTTGGTTAAAGATTTTACAACATAAACAAGCCTTGGCCCTGGAATCCAGAACTCCCGCTCTGCAAAGCAAAGTTCAACCATGCTGAAGCATCTGTTGCCATTCACCAAATATAATCAAGCCTATAAATAGAGCCACTGTTTTTCAGTCCCCCATAGAAATGGTCAACCCTGCAAGAACCAGACACAGACGGAGAGAGACGGGCAAAGGAAGAACCAAGATCCAGTCTGTGGATAGTCCCGCCTGGGACGACAGGAACCCGAGAGAAGAGAGGAGGAGGAGACAGCGAAGACTCCTATCGCTCTTCCTAAACAATGTGTCTCCCTTGGAAGGTAGGTAATAGCTGGGGATCTGGGTGGTAGACAACAGCTGCTCGCACCTGCTGCTGGATTCCCTAATGTCACATTATTCAGACAATATATCGGATGGACAAATAAATTAATATTGAGGTAAATATAATATTTATATAGTTACATAAATGAACAACACATTACAACAAATGTATTTATGTTAATGTAATTATTTTAAAATCATTAAACTCACAAGTAAAACATACAGAGGCATAACATGTAACTGAGATACTATTATAATTTGTTTAACATTTTGAATTAGTTTTTATTTCCGTAATTTCCAATTTCATTTTAATTTTATTTAAAGTTTTAGTAATTTGTTGTGTGTTTTTACTATTTTGATTGGTTATTGTTTTAAACATGTTTAAAAATATGTTTAAATCGTTTTTAGTACATTTTCATTTCAGTTTTAGGCTGTTTTAGTAATTGTCATTACACTGTAAATAAATACATTTATTTTTGGTGTGAAATATTTTATTTATAATAATTATAATATGATGGTAATAAACCAATAGGCTATGGTAACAAAATTACTCATATTCAGGTTATATGTCAGAATATGGATGAAATAATTTGTACTAAATTTATATTATACAAAAATTATATATATATAATTAAGTATAAGTAAGTAAGTAAGTAAAAGTATATATATACACACATTTTCAATAATGTTCAACAATATCTATTTATCAAAAAATAAAAAAATCTAGCTACTGACAAACATAAAAACCACATTCATTCATTTTTGGCAAGACATTACATAACACACTGTGATTAATTATATAAACTTAAACATTATACCTTGAACTGTTCTGTAGCATGAAGAAAAATCATAAAACTGGGCAAGGATTTTTCGTTTCATAACAGAGATCTGCAGTATTTAGAATCCAAGAGGAACTAAATAAAAACTGATAAAAAAAAAAAAAAAAAAAACTTCTGGAGCCTATTTTAAAATAATTAAAGATTAACACTTTCAATCAGAACTAGTTCAATGCGTCAATGTATGTAGGCGACTATACAATTTGTAATCAAACAGGTTAAAAGCTAGTATTTAACCAGAAACGAGTCTAGCATTATTTATGCATCAGTAATAATATGTAGCCTACACATCACTGTGGTGGCTGTTATCTTTGACAGCGCATTGGCAGAATGCTTTTCCACACGTCTCATCTACATTTTCATTGATTGGTCGAATGATACGCACTATTGCGGCGGAGCGAGTTCTGATTGGACAAATATGTTCCTTATTTCAACAATCCGCCGACATTCTAGCAGCTGATTGGACAACGGAACAGAGTTCTGTCTGGCATTCTTTTCCTCTCTCTGGACCCCGGAAATACCCTTTTATGGAAGGAATGCGAGACTTTTACAGACAGACATACTATCAACTTCCGGTTGGGTGTGAGCGACTTTGCTGGTTCAAAAATATCTGGTTTTACTGCCCTGAGGGCTCGGATATATGTTTTCTGTTTTTCCTGCATGTTTGTGTATTTTCCTCACTACTGAGTGAGTTCTTTATATGCTTGTAATGACTGGATTTGAGGCGAAAGTGGCCAAACTCTCTTCGTAAGATTCTCTGCTTGATTCAGGTCTTTTATTTGCTCATATTTTCTTGTAGAAAATGTCAAAGTCTCTGAAGAAGATAGTGGAGGAGAGTCGGGAGAAGAACCTACCGGAAGTGGACATGTGTGACAGAGGAATATCAAACCTGCTGGATATTCCTGGACTATGTGAGTCTGTAGAGAGTTACTATATAACGTTACTAGTTTAAAGTTGTGTTAATGTTAATTAAAGTGTGGGTAATGCATCTTATTTATTGACACTGTCATAGTAAGTTGTCTTTATTTACAGGAGAAGATTGGTGGCGTCATCACGTTGACGTCATCATGCAATGACGTCATCCACTAAACGTGTCATTATTGTTGTTTTATAGTCACTTTATCCAACATAACCCAACTGGTCCTGAGCCACAACAAGCTGAGTGGTAAGTTCTTCATATCTCAAGAGAAACGTCTTTTTGCATTTTTTCTTTTAATTTCAATATATTGCACGATTATATTTGCATGCAAACTTTATGCAATACATATTTGAGAAATGATAAAACATTCTGTAAGTTTTATAGCATGGCTTTTCCTAGGGTTGGAAGTACTGATTGACCACAAAAAGCAATTTCATGAATTGAAATGTATTTAATTGCATTATATTTAACAATTTTCCAAGTTTAATATTGTATTGTGACTGCAGGTTCATGAGGGTTGTTGACATAACTTGTTAACTCCACTAGATGGCTGTCTTGCCCTTACTGATCACTGGTTGTTTGATTTTATAGTCTGCTCAGTTTAAGTACAGTAGTAATAAAAAGGGAAGATTAGTAGTAGTTAGTAACATCTTCATTGCAATTTGTGAACATTCACTTTCTTTTTTCTTTTATATGTGAGTTTAAAGATAGTCTGCATAAGTTGAGAGTTTTTCAGTGTAGTTTGGAGCTTGTTTTCCCCTCCCACCTAATCTTTGGGTCCATGTTAACCGCTCTGAGCCATGTTCACACTCATCTGATCTGTACAGGAAATGTTTGGTCGGGGATTTGTTTGTTTATGCAGGAATCTTTACCCTTAATCTCCATGAAGATCCTGGTGTGATAATGCACAAATCTGTCAGGTAGCGTCTGTAGTAATGATCAAAGCCTTTTAATACGATTTATAAGATTTAATAAGATTTGAAGATGAGGAAATGACTCATTCCGTTACGCGTCACACCATTTGACTGTAGCTGGTTTAAACAAGAGAAATAAATATTTATGCGGTCCAGAAGCTTGAGGTCACTAGCAAAATGCTTCTATTTTGGTTTTGTGTTATTACAAATATTATATTGTATTAGTTTATATTATATTATAATATATTATCTTTTTTCATCTTATTACATTTTTATTTTTTCCCCGACACAGTTCCCTTCTTGATCGTAAATCTTTTGAAAGAAGCATTTTCCACAGAGCTATATGTATACTATAAAAATAAATGTGAAATGAAATATATATAAACACACACACACACACACATACATATATATTATATATATATATATATATATATATATATATATATATATATATATATATATATATACACATATATATATATATAAATAAATACATCATAATATTACATTGTTATTACAGTCTTTATTAATGTTCAAATCCTTTTAATACGATTTATATGATTTGAATATGAGGAAATTTTTTCTGCACCTGTAGCTGATTTAAATAAAGAAAAAAATTAACTGTATGGATACACAGTGGGGTCCAAAAGTCTGAGACCACAAGCAAAATGCTTGTATTTTGCATTTAAAAAATAAATTTAAATAAATTTGAAGTGAAATATATATTAAAAAATCAATAATATTATATTATAAAAATTATTGTTATTAAAACTATAAATTTGATTGATATGTACAGTCATGAATATAAATCATAAATATTTCTTCTTAATTTTAAAATTAATTAATGGGAAATATTTACGAAAAAGAATTTAAGGCTTAAAAAAAAAAAAAAAAAAAAAAACTCTATAGAAGATAGTGTAATTTTATTGATTTTTTTTTTTTTTTTTTTTTTTTTTTGTCTATTCCTCACCACTCTGCATTTTCCCCTTCTCTGTTCTTCTCTGCTCTCTCATACTGCCTGGTTAAAGAGCAGAGACAGGGAATCTGCCATCTTTTGAACTTTTCAGGGTAGTCAGGAATTACAGTGACATTTGGAACCCTTTCATTAGTGGCTCATGAGTGAAGCAGGGCTGCTGTTCGGCCCGGGCAGGCAGAAGCTCAGGTAATGAGATAGAGAGGAGAGAGGGCCAAACCTTTCTGCTCTATATCGCCGGATATTCTTTGTTCTATTACCATCAGCCTTTTCTGCCTGTTATAAAGGCTCCAATAAGGCACACACACATTTAAAACAATGTATTTACAAGCAGATTTTGTACTCGCAACTTGTGGATGCAAAAAGTCTGTGGCGCTTTAGAGCCCAGTCTGTGGTTTAAGATGATAAAGTGTAGATGTCTGGTGGGTAAGTGTAAGGCGGGTTTCTTAAGGATGGAGAAGGCGGAACTGAGATCAATCTTGTGTGTCATTTGGAGACGAGTACAGGGACCCTGACATGGGGCGAAGGGTTCAGTGCTCTGCAGTGTCTCTTGGTGCGTTTACTGTTCCGTTGAGACATTGGGAAACAAATCGTATGTTTCAAGTATTTTTTATGGGTGAAAAGGTCAGAGGATAGATGCAAAACTTGGGAATTGTATGGTCAGACTGAAACATACTCAGCTAGGAAGGACACAACAACTTATGACTTTGTTGAAAAATGTACATTTCTGTAACACTTTCACTGTTATAGCATTCAAAGTTCTATTCAAATATAATATCAGACAATTAGTCGCTTATTTGAATGTACTACTGATTAAATAACCTTTGAAAATGGCTTTTCGTTGTCATCATTGTTTTCAGAATGAATTATTATTATAATTGCTAACATTATTATCATTAGTAGTAGTAGTATTAATGTTTTTTATTAACAAATGCAAGTGCTGAATGTTCACAATCTGCTGTTTATATAACACTGGTAACAGCTTTTCATTATTTTTGTTTATTATTAAATTATTTATATATTCCTATTATTATTGATAATAATAATAATTCATTATAATTTATGTTTGTTATTACCAAGTGCATGTGCTGAATGTACACCGTCTACCGAGTATATAATATTAGTAACTGGTTTTATTGTTATTGTTTATTTTTAAATAAATTACATAATATTATTAATGTGTAATTCATATTATAAAAATCATAATTATATGATAACATTGTTAACAGCTTTTATTATTGTGTAATTATTAAACAATTAATTTAGTCATATTATCATATGAACACTTTGCAGTAAACATTAGCTAATAACAAATTAATACTTTAGTAATACATTTATTTTACTGTTATTTCATAAATTAATTTGTTATTTGTGAATGTTTATTATAAAGTAATACCAATGTTTCTTAGCAAGCACATGAGCTGAAGAGTGCTGTGAGAGCATGTGCTTTCGTGTTTGTGTTTCGTTGTTGTAGTTTTGAATTGTTTGCGTAGCGGCTGAATCATTTGTTCCTCCGTGTCTGGGGCGGCACAGCTCTCGTTGATCTCTCTGGAGGTATTCGTGTCATGCTGTTTGTGTAAACCTCTCCCACCTCCCCTCCTCCTTAATGAGGGGCCATTGATCAGCCAGTAATCGGATAGAGCGCCTGTTCGGCCCATCGATCTCTGTCGACAGTAGAAAGGGGCAGGATGGCCTTGTGGGAGGGGAGGGAGGGGTGCTGCTGATCCATTATGCTAAGGCCTCCATCATTAAAATGTCACATTTATCGCTGGGGGAGTGACCCATAATTGAGCCATCGAAGACGGGACGTCTATCCGCTGACTCTGATAATTAGTCGTAAAACCTCTGCAGGTCACCAGAAAACCTTCGGTCTCTGTTCATCAGACCTCGTCTCGCTCGTTTGGGAATGCTTTACGTTGGTGATTAGAATATAGTCAATTGAAATGTTTTGATTGATGATATCTGCAGAACTGAAGTTTATTTATTAATTTATTTACTCTCACTATCTCTCTCTCATTTTTTTTTTTAGCTGTGCCTCCAAACATTGCAGACCTGAAGAACTTGGAAGTTTTGAACATGTTCAATAACCAGATTGAGGAGCTTCCAACCCAGATCAGTAGCCTGCAGAAACTTAAACATCTCAACCTTGGGTTAGTCTGATGTCTCATCTCTTGTTTTCCCTCCTTGTTTTCATTTTGTTAGGGCCTGAGCACCGATGGTGTGAGGACCCTATTGGAATTTGTCAGTTTCTTCTTCTTCTTCTCCAAAGTGAATCGCATTTTTGAGGGCCTAAACATGCTCCAAAACTCATGAAACTTTGCACACGGGTCAGAACTGGAGAAAATTTACATCTGATATGGGTTTCAGAAGTGGGTGTGGCAAAATGGCTCGATAGCGCTACCTATACAATTTCAAAACTGTGCACCTCGAGCTATGTTTTACGTACATGCATGAACATCGGTACACACATGTAACAAACCATTACCTACCAAAAAGTTGCTTGGAACAAAATGTCTGATCTTCCCCAGACTTCACATGTTTGGTAGGAGTCCTGGCTTGAAGACATCTACATGCCAATATTCAGTTATAATCATAGCGCCTCCTTTTGACAGCAGGAAATTTGGCACATATAAATGACTTTCACATATTCCTCCTATATTTACCACTTTAAAAGCATATTGCCCGCTGTTCCCTGTTTTCCTTTGGCCACGTGATGGCGGTGAGCCCGGGTGCGAGGGCCCTTTCATCGCTGCTTGCAGCTTTAATTCTGTTTTGTGTTGTTTTTTTGTTTTGTTTTATTCTGTTTTGTTTTGTCTCTTCTTGTCATCTCTCGTCTTGTCTCTTCTTTTCTTTACTTATCTAACATTTTGTCTGTATTTTTTTGATGTCTTGTGTCTTTTCATCTTGGTTCTCTTCTCTTCTCTTCTCTTCTCTTCTCTTCTCTTCTCTTCTCTTCTCTTCTCTTTTTGTTTTGATTTATTTTGTCTGTTCAGTTCTTGTCATCTTGTCTTCTTTGTCACCTTTCTTCTATTGGCGTCTCTTTGCATCTTTTCGTTTATTTTTTTCACTCCTCCCCCTTTCCTTCCTCTTGTTTCTTCACCTCTTATCTCCTCTTGTCTCATCTTTTCTTTTCTAATCTCTTCTGATATTGTTTTTCTCTTCTTGTTTTGTCTCTTCTTTACTTTTTGCTTGTTTTGCTTTTTTGCTTCATCTCGATTTGTTTCTTCTTCCATCTCCTCTCTTTTACCCTCTTTTTTCTTCTCCTTTCATCTAATTTTGTCTCTTATACTTTCTTCTCTTGTATCATCTTGTCTCTTTTCTTCTCCTCTTGTCTCCACTCTACCCATCCATTCTCCCCTCAATTCTCATGGTGTCTCATCTTATCTCATCCTTTATCTTGGTTTTTCACTCCTCTGCTTCTTCCTTCTCCTTCCTGTAATTTCTCCTTCTGCCTCTGTTTTTCTGAACCAAAAATCTCCATAAAACCTCCCCAAATGTCATTGTCTGCATAAACTGAAGTTTATCTCCAGTTGTAGCATCATTCTAGTGTTTTGGATCAGACACCGTTATCTCCTGGTTATCAAAGTATATCTGGTTTAGAGACAGTGGACGGTTCCTCAATCCTTCTTTGTGAGGTTAAGACGCCTTGACAGTAGTAGCGCTGCTGTCTTCCTTTGTTCTTCTGACTCTCTTCATCCCTGGTCATCTGGTCATTCCCTGGTGTTCGGAGCCCACCTGAGCCCCACCCGAATCCCGAGGGTTCTCCTTCTCCTCTGAGGGTGGAGCCTCCACAATGTCACGCAGGATTAAAGCACAGCACAATCTGCCCTGCATCTGACACAGCACATTTTTATCGATTTTCTGTCAGACGCACCATTTCTACACATAATCTTGAAAACATAAGCCGGCTTGTTGTATTCCCGGCCGCTACTCCCGACTCAAATGTGCGGATGTGCGTGTGAGCGTGTGGCCGCCCGTTATCCTGATCTCATTTGTCAAAACAATTCCCTTTCTCTGGTAATTGCTTCACAAACATGTGGTGGAATCAATTTGTTTGTTTCTTTGAAATCCGTTGCTAAAGTTTCAGAGTCTTCACGGCAAGCAAGTGTCATTTGAAAGAAAGAAAGAGACAGGAGGACAGACGTTTAAATAAGCAAGAGTTAATCAGCATCTGATTTGGGTGCCCCTTTCTCTCTTTCTCTCTCTTGCTCTCTCTCTCTCTGGTTTCATCCACGTCGTCGGGCACCTTGAGCACTTCTAATTTCAGATTCCATGTTCTCTCTGTCGGAAGTTTTCCAGCCAAAATTTAATCTGTTACCTTTCAAGGACGAATATGATTTTAACATTTACAGACCAAACACATTTTTAATATTTGTGAACTAACTGAGAATGAACTCTTTGTTATTTTGTTATTAACAGTGTTGTGTGAATGTCTGAGACATATTGAAAATCTGGGATTCAAATATACACTACTGTTCAAAAGTTTGTGCTACTTTTGAAAGTCTGAAGGATGTATTTATTTGATAAAAAATGCAGTAATATTGTGAACAATTTAACATATGTTTTCTATCCAGTTTTCAGCATCACAAGATCCTTCAGAAATCACTCTAATATGTGAATTTGGTGCTAAATAAATGTTTCTTGTTATTATCAATATTGAGAACAGTTGTGCTGCTTTAAAATTTAGTTGAAACTGAATTTTTTTCAGTATTCTTTTGATGACTATGAACAACATTTATTTGAAATTCAAATCTTTTTACCGTGGCCTAAATAAAAGTATTAATTTATTTAAAAAACAAATCATTCTGACCCACAAATTATAAACAGTAATTTAATTTAAATCCATACATTTAAAATAAAATGACAAAAAAAATCTATTTGCTTTAATGAGTGAAAGAAATGTTTCACTCGTTACTCAAATGGTTATTCTGACAATTTGTAATTCAAAATGTTGAATTAAATTAGTAAAATTCAAATTGGAAGAGGTTTCACACTTTCACAATTGATCTCAGACTTTTGGACCCCTCTGTATTTAACTTTGAGGTTATAAATGTGAGTAGATCTGTTGAGCTGTGTTATAAATCTGTGCTGCGTTTGAAATATCAATCATAATCAGTGAGATGGATCTGTGTGGACTGCTTGTCTCTGTCTCATGTCTCTGAGTCGGTCTGCTATGGATTTTCAATGGGTTCCCCTGTGTCAAGAATTGACGGGTGTTTTATAAGTGTGTGTCTGTGTGTGAGTTTGTGTTTGAAGCCGTTGATTTGGTTAAAATGGCGTTTTATTGTTTTGTAGGATGAACAGGTTGAGCACTCTTCCGCGAGGGTTTGGATCTCTTCCGGCGCTGGAGGTTCTGGATCTGACGTACAACAACCTGAACGAGTCCTCACTGCCTGGGAATTTCTTTTACCTCAGTGAGTCTGCAACACACACACAATGCATTACCGGTATAACCTGTGTCATTTTTAATCATTCAAAACTAAAGACCACTTATGGAATGCTTTATGCATATTCTGTACTAAAATTAAGAAAGTTTAAAAAATGTAGCTCAGTTCTGATTGGCAAACAATTTTACGGATATGAGTGTACAGGTTTTTATTTGAATTGAGTTCAAATTTGATTTAAAAATGGTCCTGGTTTTGCTTTAGTGACTGAAATATTTCCTATATTAAAACATAAACTTTCTTTTTCAAATTCCTACAACTTTATTACTTGATTACTTGTGCTTGATTACTTTTTAGACAGCCTGAAATTGTGACCACAAAGTCAAAAAATTTCCACTAATTTCCATTTGTTTATTGTTGTGGGATTATTGATTTCAGATTTACTCATTTAAACAAGAACGAACTGTGGTCGCTTGCATTTCAGGTGCCGGTTCTTTGGCAGAATAAACTGCAATGAGAACCAGACAACCTACTAACAATATGCAAACAAAATAACCGTTAACTTCATCTTCATCATAATCCTCATCAGTCCAATCAGCTGGTCCCGTTAGAGGACACTGATGAGCAGTGATGGGCTCTAAAAGCCTGTTATTTTAATGGCAGCCACATTATGAAAGCACCATCTTAACATTAATCAAGGTCTCTAATTTGTAGCCACACTCACACTCATACACACGCTCCCAAACCTCCATTTATCACTGCTCTTTGGAGTGGCTGTCATATCAGCTGTGATATTGACTTCTAAAGCAAGTTGAAATGGATATGATTGGCTGTTGCTTTAACCAATCAGAACACCGAATGGACTTGGGTGGGGCTTTTTAAAACTCCCAGTTCCAGACTATCAAAATACATATTAGTTGTGGCCCTATTTTGTGTAGGATTTTTAAATTGAATTGTTTACTGCTTTGAGTGTGTTTGTCCATGTGTTTATCCCATGTGGTGCTCAAGTACACAGTGTGAGTGTGTATTTGATGCTATTGAAGTGAAGTGAAGTGACATACTGCCAAGTATGACCCATACTCGGAATTCGTGCTCTGCATTTAACCCGTCCAAAGTGCACACACACAGCAGTGAACACACACCCGGAGCAGTGGGCAGCCATTTATGCTGCGGCACCCGGGGAGCAGTTGGGGGTTCGGTGCCTTGCTCAAGAGCACCTCAGTCGTGGTATTGAGGGTGGAGAGAGCGCTGGACAGTCACTCCCCCCACCTACAATCCCTGCCGGCCCGAGACTCGAACCTGCAACCTTTGGATTACGAGTCCGACTCTCTAACCATTAGGCCACAACTTCCCATTTGTCGATCTGTTGATATTGCATGTGTACTTGAGTGTAATATTGCAGCCATGCTGTATCAATCAGAGATGACCGTTTCTATTGATCAGTGTTTGCAATACTTCTCTCTCACACACACACACACCTCTCTCATTTCAGCTACCCTCCGTGCGCTCTATCTCAGTGACAACGATTTTGAGATTTTGCCCCCAGACATCGGCAAGTTGGCCAAGCTACAGATAGTGAGTAATTTATCTAAATTCCCTCTGAAATCAATTGCTTTTGTGGCGGGGCTCTGTGCCGTGTGTGTTGGATTTATTGTCCGCAGTGTGTGTTCTTTATCAGATGTGGTGAGAGGTGATTTAGAGGCTGATCTTCACCCCTGTGCTCGCTAACATCGGACTCAATGCAGGGTCACAGATTCATAAAACAGCTGATAATTACAACTTTGAACATGAAAATAATATTCAACTATTTTGGTTTGGTGTTGCGTTAAAATATAGGTGTAATTACACCAGTGATTTTTAGAATACAAGTGTTATGAGATGCTGTGAATAACCAGCAGAAGTTATTTCAACTTGCCCCAAAGTTTGTAAAAGCAATCAAAAATCACATTTACAGTAATGCATTTGCAATGGAAGTCTATGGGATAAGAAATTGAACTAGGAAAGTATAGCCACAAAAGTTGCACATTTCTGCTTTTACACCCCACAGGTTGCCCTGAAGACTTCTAATGTAATTGTTTTACTGTAGATGCTGTGTTTGCTTGTTTTTACAAATTTAGAGTTGAAGTTATTTTCTATGGTTATGAAAACCATGTTGCAGATTGTTGATGAACTTGAAACCTGGAATATGTTGTTAAAAACATAATGAAACAATGTTTGCAATACATTTAGCTTCCACTATGTGACATTTCTGAGTAAAACTGGATATTCAGTGAAATATAATTTAGGGACTTGATCTTGTCCACGTTGAATTGATGAAAGATGACAAACATATTACATTTTGATGAATGATTATAAAATGTATTTATTTATTTAGTTAGTTAGTAAGTTAGTTTTTAGAGTCACATGCATATATAAATCTAGCTCAATAAGACCAGGGGCATTTATTTAGAGTAATAGTATTAGCAAGCAAGTTTGAAAATAGGAGTAACAGAGTAATAGGCAGAATTATTAACTAAGTAAATAAGAATGATTATTTTGATTTTATGTTGTATTTAATACTTATCAAAAATAACTTTTTTTAAATAATTATAGTGTCTCTCTCTTTTCAGTTGAGTTTGAGGGACAATGACCTCATATCTCTACCCAAAGAGATCGGAGACCTGGCTCAGCTGAAGGAACTTCACATTCAAGGGAACAGACTCACTGTTCTGCCTCCTGAACTTGGTAAGACATGAACTTGTGCTCAACACATTCCTGGATCAACATCCTTTATATAATCCTATGAGCTTATCAAAGTCTGATTTTAAAACAAAAGGGCAATGATTGGTTGATAGGAATGCAACCTATACACCCCCCCCCCCCCCCCGCCCCGCCCCCCAAAAAAAATCCACACATTACACACCAGGCACAGCCTTGCTCTCTAATTGGCTACAGATTTGTCATCTCTTGTGTGATTGGCTGGAGGCTCTGGGTTGGATCACACCTCACTGACCCACAGAGTGGTACTGCTGGGGTCAGCTGAGGTTCTCTGCCTGAGTGCCTTCACTTTGGGAAAACCTACACACACACACACACACACACACACTGACTGCTCTTCTGACAGTAGTTTTTCTCCTGTCTTTTTCCATTCCAACAATTTAATCTATGATTCTGGTGTACCAGTATTCCAGCATAATGTCAAGACTCACCTCAAGTGTCATATAAATGTCCTTCTATACAAAATCAGTGGCCCTGCACAATGAGTGTGTGTTTATGGTGCAATTTCTGCCTGTTGCGTGAGTTCCCAACAAATTTTTTTTTTTTTCCTATTGGGAAAAATTGCATAGAAATTGTTGATGCTTATATGATCATGGATCGTATGCTAACAACCTAATTGAAACACTTCAAGAACTTCTCAGAACTGTTTAGCAAGCGCAAAGCAATGCCCTCAACCACTCACTAGTACCATGACTGAGAGTTTTGCATGGCTGAACAGTGCTCATATTGTTTTTACATTTTAGTTTCATGAGTTATGTTGTGTTTTAGCAATTGCCAGTTGTTTACTGGCGTTCTAGGTGTGTGTGTGTGAATGCTCCGGTCAGCAGGTCTTTGTCCTGTGCACTCTGTAGGGGAGACTCTTCCTGTGTGTAGCTTATTAGGACCCCTCTGTCATGTCCCTGTAATCCCACTCCACAGACCGGCCTCGTTAAGACCACCGCCGCCATGTGTATGTGTGAGAGAGAAGAGCCTGGCTAACAAGGAGCAACCAAGCGCACATGCCAAGAGCAGGAAGGGAAAAGGAGAGGAGGAGAAAAAAGTTAGGGATGTGAACGAGAGTGTTGCAAAGAGGACAGATAGACAGTCTTTACCATTCAGAATATCTCATGTGTAAAGCTGATGCTTTAAACTGTTATATGAAAAGAGGAAGAGGAGGGTGGGAACCGAAGCAAGCAGACGTCTGGTCGAGCGCTGAGATCTGTAATAGTTGCAGATTTAGGTCTGTTGTCTAGGTCTTGTAGGTTCAGGGTTGATTTACACTAGCGATCGTGTCTGACTGCGTTTGTGAGGTGTGTCATTGTGTGCTGGGGTCCAGGTTTAATTTCACCCCCTCTTTGACAGGCCGCTCAACACTTGCTAATCAGAAACTATTTAATTAGCCCCCTTGTGAGCTGAGATGAGCCACATTAGCACTTTGACCTGTACTGTTTCATCTGCACACTGTGAACTGGTTCTCTTCTCTTCTCTTCTCTTCTCTTCTCTTCTCTTCTCTTCTCTTCTCTTCTCTTCTCTTCTCTTCTCTTCTCTTCTCTTCTCTTCTCTTCTCGTTTTGTCTTTTTATTCTCATCTATTTTCATCTCATTAGGTCTCTTCTCTCATGTCTTGTTTCTTTTCTCATTTAATTTCATATAATGTCATCTGGTCTCTTTAGGACTCATCTCATCTAATCTTGTCTCTTTATGTTTCATATTTTGTCTCATTTCTTTTCTCTCATCTCATTAGGTCTCTTCTCTCTGCTGTCTTGTTTCTTATTTTTTCTTGATTTTTTTTCTCTCCTTTTTATTTCATCTCGTCTCATCTGGCCTCTTCTCCTTTATCTCATGTTTATTTATTTTTTTCTCTCATTTCATGTCATCTCATCCAGTCTCTTCTCTTTTTTTCCCTCCTGTTTATTTATGTTTTGTCTCATCTTATTTCAGTTAATCTGGTCTCTTCAGTTCTCATCTCGTCTCTTCTAGTGTTTTTGTTTTGTCTTGTTTCTTTTCTCTCATCTTATCTGGTCTCTTCTCTCTTGTCTTGTTTTGTCTTATTTTTTTCTCTCTTTTAATTGCATCTCATCTTATCTGATCTCTTAATGTTTCATCTCTTGTTTTGTCTTGTTTAATCTCATTTGATCTTTCATGTTTTACCTAATCTTATCTTGTCTTCTCTCATGTTTGCCTCATGCCATCTCATTTTATTTTTTATATCTACTCTCTTCCATTCTCATCATCTCTTCTGTTTGCTCATTTCATCTCCCCTCCTCTCCTTGTCTGATCTTCCTTCCCTTTATGTAAATCTCATATTCTCCTCTCCCTCTTTCTGTCTATAGGTAACCTGGACCTGACAGGCCCAAAGCAGGTGTTTAAGGCTGAGAATAACTCCTGGGTGACTCCCATCGCAGACCAGTTCCAGTTGGGCATCTCTCATGTCTTTGAGTACATCCGCTCGGAGACATACAAGTAGTAAGTGAATCTTACTATCTCTCTGTGCTGTTAAACACCCAGGAGCATGTGCTGTGAATCTGAGTGACACAGATAGTAGCTCAGTAGTGAGAGATACAAGCTACTTACTCAAAGGTTGCTGGTTTGATCCCTAGCAGTAGTGCTCATCTCATCTACCTCCAGTTATACAAACTGTTGAAAACTGGCATTAGTCACTAAAGAATCATTGGGGTGTTTGCTTGATGTATCGTCCAGCCAGCGGGCAGCCCTGCTCGGCCCATGATAGATCGGATGCTACGACTTCAGCCTGTAAAACACGACGCTAGTCACAGAACTCAGATTAGATCAAACGCACATCAGCCACCGTGGATCCAGGCACCCTCCCTGGGTCTTTAACTAAGAGAAACGTCCTGAAATGTCTCGCTAAATACAAGGTATAAATTTAGTCCCTCTATACAGGCCAGTTTTATTGTGGCACATATTTTTCTGGAACAACCCTTAGGATGGTGATGAAAGAGAGGAAAGGTGCAGTTCTCTTATTATTTCAGGATCTGATGATTTAATGCACAATCAAACTAATTAAAATGAAAGCTGGAGGCATTACCCTAAAAGTCTCGTTGCTCTCTCTCTTTCTTCATTTCTTGCTTTCCCCTTACATGCTATAAAATGCTCTGCAGAAAATCTTTTATTTGCATTAATTTAAACAGTGACTTTTCGCATCGGTTGTCAATAGCACTGACCACATGGTGAGGCCTTTTGCAATAATCAAGCAGTGGGAAAAAAAGCAAAATTGCAATTTGGATGTGTAGAAATGGCATGGTGTATAAAGCATGCGATTTTGATGTTACCATTATCTCAGTTGTTCTTACCATCATAGTTTCTTTAAAAAAATCAAAATAGACATAAAAACATGGAAATAGTGGAACTTCTATTTACTATTTTAACAGTTATATGTTACCATAATACTTATATTGTTTTATTATCTTATTTATATTTAATGTTATATATAACGTTATGTCATATACTAGTATAAGTTCTTATAATATTTATGTTTTAATGTATTTATATGTTGTAATATATTGTATAGTTGCACTTATACACAGTATAGAGTATAGCAACATATATAGTAAATATATATTGCAACTTTATAATATTAAATATATATAAATATACTAAGAAATAGAATTAATAATAGCACGAACAAGTAGAAACATAGTACAAAATATGTACTATAACAACATATTAAACATAAATTATAATATTTATTATATATATATATATATATATATATATATATATAATATTTATTATATATATATATATATATATATATATATATATATATATATATATATATATATATATATATATATATATATATATATAGTACATTTTTGAATATTTATAATAAAATATAAAAATATATTTGATTTAATATTTTCATTTGTATTTATATATTTAATGTTATTATATATAGTTGCTCTAGTTATAGTATATAATATAGCAACATAGTACAAAATATATAAAATCATTAAATAAAAAAATAAAAATATATTAGAAAAATATAAATTTAGTAAGAGAACTAGTAGCCTACATAATATAACAAGATATAGTGATATATAATGTTATCATAATATATAATTTAATTATATGAAAAATATAATATATTTATTATGTTATATTATAAATAGTCTTACTATGTGTGATATAGTATAAATGCTTCTATTTTATATACTAGTATGTTATTACCGCATTTTAATACTATTTTACTAATATGGCTCAAACCTGACTAAAACCTGACGTAATCCTTTTGACCTAGGGGAAGGAAGTTTCCAGACTAATTGCAGTATATGTTTCATGGCCCTGTTCCACTTACCAATCCCCCTGAACAGGAGGCAAATCCCCCTCTGTTTGATCATTTAGCTGCTTGCTGTGCCGCTGTCTGGAGAGGACTGTCGTAACCCACTTACCGGAACTGATCTTCCCCTACGGCACAGTCAGAACCACCGCGCATCTCAGTGTGTGCTGACACCATGACTGTGTGTGTGTGTGCACGTCTGTGCAGTGCGTAATAATCAGATATTGCTGCTTGAAACGTTTTGAATAATTTCGATATGTTGACTGCGTATCATCCGTTCTAATGCTCTTGTGTTTTGCCAAACTCAATAGTTTGTTTGCGTGTTGGATACTTCCTATACGCAGCTTTGTATCGAATTAAAGTCCACAAGGTTACGTCGCTGAGAGCTGACATTGCATATTCGTTTTGATAAATGAGAATTTTTGAGTGAATCAATGCCATTTGAAGCTGTCATCCATTTTGTGTCAAGCAGTCGTCAAAACTGCCACGTGTTAGATATTTTGAGTCCGATATCTGAGTCTAAGCAGTTCTGACCACGATTTATCTTTCCGTAGTTATGTTTCGTACTTGTTGTGACACTTGGTCAGAATTGCTCCTCAAGTTTTAGGAGGGTGATCTCCATCCAGTGACTCATAAGTAGCCTTATCTAGTCTGGTTACCCAAAGGCTGCAGGTTCGAACCCCAAAAAGGTCAATCTAACTATAATCATGTTTACTTACCATGCGTGGTTCCTCATTGAAAATCTGGGAGGTGTTACTTAAGTCAAGAAAAAGCATTAAAAACTAATTTTACTTCTGTAATATGAATCATGAGGAAAAAAATGTCTTCCAGGGTTTTATCCATTGGGATTAATTGTCCTGTGAAAACTGGACATTTTATACCATGTTATGCGTCAATGATAACACCATTTTTCTTTTCAAATCTGTCTTTATTTGCTTTTATTATTGCTGTAATTATTATAAATTAGTAGGGTTACTATTGGTAAAAAATAGTTATTTACTAATAGACCAGAAAAATGCATTAATTGGGGTAAATGTTTCATGCCATCTTGACTTAAAGGCTGGTCATGGCTGTTGACATTCTGAGCAGAAATGTATTTTATAGTTGTTTAAACTGTATTTTTGGACTAGAAGTTGGGGATTTTGACACTGAATGAAAGCGCACACACAGTAAGTCAGTCTATAGTCTCCTGTGCTCATCTGTAACATTAAAGCAAAGATGCTTGTGTGTTCGTTCCTCTGTTTGTTTATGTGCCTGCGAATACACGCGAGAGAGGCAAGTAGGTTGTCTCACATTAGACAAGTGTTAACGGTGTGTAATTCTCAGTAGGTGTGTGTCCACGGTTCAACAGTTTCATTCTCACCTGCCTAAATGTCCTTCAGCTTAGAAATCACAAGACTCACACCTCTCTCCCTCTCGCTCTCTCTTCCTTTCACTATTCCTCACCTCATCCAGTTTTCACTCCTGATGGACATTTTCTCATTTAAGTTCACTGATCCAGCGTTTCGAAATACCAGAACGTTAAAACAGCAGAAGACAGCCACATGCAGGCTGCTTTCATTTTTAATTGGCAGGGTTGTACCATTATAATGGGCATACTCTTGTCTGTTTTAAGTGGGGGTGCACAATATATCGATACTGTGTGTGTGTGTGTGTATATATATATATATATATACACACACAGTATATACACACACATATACAGTATATATAAAGCCAGAATTTGCAAGAATAAACTCAAAATTCTAACTTTTTTCTAAGAATTGCGAGTTTATATCTCACTATTGTGACTTTTTTTCTCAGAATTTAATTTATTTTTTCTGAAGAGTTTATATCTCGTAATTCTGACTTTAACACAAAATTGCGAGTTATCAGAATTGTGAGATAAAAAGTTGCAATTCTGAGAACATTTTTTTCCCCTTCAGAGTTTACAGTACCTTACAATCTTACAGTATCTTATAAAAAAAAGTCTGAATTGTGGGATATAAACTCCAAATCTCCAACACCTGCTTTCAAATGGAGCGGCATTTAATACATAAAGCCGTAGTTCACTGACAAGCTACGCAATATCGCGTTCATTATTGCAGATGAATCGCCTTCGGTAATGAATGTGATATTGTGCAGCTTGTCAGTGAACTATGGCTCCGTGTATTAAATGCCGCTCCATTTGAAAGCAGGTGATGAAGATTTACCGCTAATCACGGAACCGGTTTACTGAGGAGAGGTGCATGATAATCGCGTTCGATATATTGCCCCCCCCCCCCCCCCCCCCATTTTTATTTTTTTAAATCGCATAAAAAATTACTCTTGCTTATAATTTTTTTTCCAGGATGTGAGCAAAAAAAAAAAAAAAAAAAAAAAATATATATATATATATATATATATATATATATATATATATATATATATATATATATATATATATATATATATATATATATATATATATATATATATATATATATATATATATATATATATATATATATATATATATATATATATATATACACACATACACACACCAAATTTTGATGTGCTATAACATCAGTTATAAAAATTGGGCAAATCAAGTAGACCTACTGGGGAAACGTCACCACACTAAATCACTCAAATTTTACATTATTATATCAGTCCTACATTAATATTCACAAGCCAAGCTCATTTGCTAAATCCAGTTTTAAAATGTGCCATCCTTCCTTTCAGATCCAGCCCTGATTTTAAGATATTATTTTTGAGTTCTGTTGTACCCGACCGTTCATTTGATGGCCGTTTAGATCATGAGTCATGTTTTTTCTTGAGTGCTGACGTTTTGTCGAATATTCTAGTCATTTATCTTGAAATCACACAGATGTTTGGAATTAAAACGGTTGACAACGAGTCTTTACCCTGCTCTCGCTTCCTGCTCTTCTGTCAGTGGGTTTGGTCGTAGCATGAACCGCGGGCAGAGGAGGAGGGGGTAACCTGTCATGCATATTTCATGGGGCGGCTTGTTAACCTGACAGAAGGATCTTATATATGACTGACAGCATTGGGGAGACTCTTCGTGCTCATAATGCATTAACATATTGTAAAGCTGCCTTCCCGCCATCTTTTATTCATCGCTAACTCTAAACGCTTGTTGACCGCAGTACAACCGCCGCAGCTCTCTTCACAGCTGTCCAGGGCTGACTGAAAAACCAACTGCAATTAACTTCCCTGCCGCATCTATCCAGTCGTGGGCCGGTCGTATGAGCCAGTGGGAAGGAAAGGTCACAGACTGGGAAATACTACATGTGTGTTTTTGATAAAGAGATTCAGAGACACTTCATTCTGTGACCACTGGGGTCAAAGGTCACAATTGCCGTTTTGATTTTGACTTTTTTTTGTCATTTAATTTTTTTTTTACATTTTTTTAATTTTACTCTGATTGAAATAGTATATCATTTTAATATGGCATATTTTAGTCAATTAAAATTTTACATTTTTGTTGATGGTAATGTCCAAAATGATGAGACCAAATATAAAAATGTTTTGTTAATGTATAAACATTTATTCATTTATTAATTGTAACAAACAAATAACAGCTTTACCATCTTAAAATAACACTAGAAAACAGTGAGCATTGAGCTATTGGATGATTAAGTTTCTGTGTTTTTGATACTGTGTAGGATAGCGTATCACATTTTTACAATAACAACGCATTAACAATACCTTTTACATATTTTGACCAACACTTAAATACATTCACTTAATTGCTTGTGCAAATGTAAGTTATAATATTACGTTTGTGTTGTGGATATACCTGCCTCTCATATAACTCAGTGATGTTTTAGTATTATGTATTATTACATAATTTGTTAATATATTGCCAAATGACTAAATGTAAATGTAAATATATTGAATTAGCATTTTTCATTTTAATTTTAGTTAAAATTTTGGTTTTGCTTTTGTCATATTATTATTATTTTTTTTTTATATTTCTATTTAGATTTATTTATATAAGTTTATTTTTATATCGGTTTGTTTTATTGCTTCAAATATTTCAGGCAAGTGTTTCATCTAATGTTTATATTTTTCAGCTTTATCAAAAACAATTTAGAATAGCTTTGATTTCATTGAGATATCAAAAAACTCCTCGTCCGCTGACTTTGTCGTCAGTGATTTTATTGATGAGATATACTCTGCTGAGAGTGCTGATAATTTAGTATAAATGGAGAACATGACAGCATAGTGCCACTAATGTGATGTAAAAGATCTGTTAGCATAACAGGATTAAAGCTTATTAGATATATCAACTCTGAAATACTCTCGAGATGGACTGATTATATGTGTTACTGTCTGTATAAACCATGAAGCCACTTGATTTTCTACCGCAGTTTCACTAACGCACAGTGACTTCTTGTATTTGTTTTTGTCTAAAGCTGTTGATTCGCTAGTTTCTGATCCGTTTCTACTCAATGAATTAAAAAATTTAAGGGATACTTTATATTTTAAAAATCACCAAATAGTGATCCATTTAACACATTGCATTAGCTTGCATTGTGCAAGAAACAGACGAGCATTTAAATAGTTGTGCACTGAAATGCTTCCAGACCGTCATTTCTCCCAAATCTCAGTTGCAATTAGTTTGAATTTGGAAAAGTTCTATGAGTTTAGAATGACATGATGGTGAGTTAACAATGATTTTCATTTTCATGCTTGAACCATTTCTTTTCCTAAGCTACTCCAGGGAAAGTGGGGAGTATTTTTTTGTGTGCTCTATATGTTCTGAACACTATTGCAGTGAGTTTCTGTGAGTTAAATCCTGCATATTTCCACAGACGGACTCTTTCCTTTCCATATTCTCTCTAATTATATTCATGCATTGCTGCTTCCTCAGTCCGAGCTCTGCTGCAATAGAACTGACACCATAATGTTCCTTACAGTTGTGCAGTTTAAAGGCGGAACGTGTCAGCAGGTGACCACCCTTGTGTCTTTGGATCAGCTGGATGTAATGACTCTTGGTGGTCCTTCTTCTCTTTGTGTTTGTGAACCCAAAATTATATACGAAACTAGGCTCATATGATCATTTGTATTACATTTTATTACTAGAACTGGTTTATTTGTCTAAAACGTGTCTGCTTTACAGACAAATGAGAGTATCTCTAATGTAGTGTTGCCTAAATTCACTTGTATACGTGTTGCAAAGTCCTCTGTTTTATAGTGGAATTGGACTACTTTTACACTGTTGCCACAGGTTAGTTTTGAATTGCAATCGGGCTGATTCTGTTTGGCAGACCTGGCATTCCTGACATAGAGGTATACATAGATGCCTCATTAGCGGCTGTTTCAATGGGATATACCATTCACCATATAGGAACAGTCAAAGCCGGTCTCTGAATACTCGAGAGCAAGTTGTGTGATGAGCGTTACTGTAGTTTAAAAGCCTGTAATATTAAGTAAATACATACACAAACCAACACATTCTCACCTGTGAAAGTTTGTCCCATTTCTTCAGGAATTTGAATCTTGGTAGTTTTTAGAGCTAGAGGCTGCGCAATGTTGTGGCATCTTGGAAAACTCATTGATTTTTGATGACAGGTTGACCGATCCATGATGTGTCTGGAGCGATCAAATGTGGATCTACATATGCAGATTTACAGTTAATAGGGCCATAACACAAATGGTTAAGTATAGTGAAGCTTGTTTGATTCAGTCAGGTTGTGAAGCCTACTAGAAACCAACAGTGGCATGACTAACTTTAAGAGTTTAGTTCAGTCTGCGTCTGTGTGTGTGTGTTTGTTGTGCATTCTAGTCTGTATTTGTGGTCTTCATTTCTAGGTTCTGGAGGTTTTAAAGGTTGAGCGCAGTTCCATCACTCCTCATTAGTTTGGGCTCACAGACAGGAACTCCTGCTAGAGTTTATCAATAAAAGGCCACGTTAACAGCCCAAATTCAGCACAGCCTTCAGTTTACTGTTCACCCCAGCTCAGACAGTGCTGGGTAACCTCTCAGCCGAACAATGAATGATTCATAAAACATTAATCTTGTAGATGATCCACTGTAGTATGACTGTATATGTACAAATAGGGTTCAAAAGTGGTGGGAAAGCCTGCTGTGATTGGCTGTCTTGTGCAGTGATGTGGCTGCTCGGTCCTGCAGATCTTGTTGATAATGGGGGTGTCAGGGGAGAGATCAGTTATGAGCCGCTCTGCCGCCCGTTCACCATCCATCTTCATTATTGCCATTTACTCTCATTTAGCTGGTGCATGGATTTCCATTGGGCCTGTCAGCACAGATAGTGTTTTATACTGAGATGTGTGTAGTGATTGTGTATTTGTGCTGAAAGAAGTTTAGCTGTGAGGTTCTTTGTGTTAAACAGTAGTTAAGGGTAGAAGAAACGATCTGTTGTGTACCGCTGATGTGCTTCCTCATCCTTTTTCTTTCATGTCAAGTCAAGTCAAGTCACCTTTATTTATATAGCGCTTTTAACAATGTAAATTGTGTCAAAGCAACTGCACAATATCAAAATCAAAATCCTCTGGCCAACAAACCAGCAGTTCAATTTAACTGCAGCAGAGTCAGATTGTAAGGTCTCAACTAGTTCCAGTGGTCATTTGGTAATTCTGTATGTTGTCTGAGCGTTGTCTGAGCGTTTCATGTGTCTCTCTCCCTACATGATTTAAAAGTACTTTTTATTGCATTTTTCCATAAATAAAATCTCCCATAAGCCTTCTCTTCAGTTGCAGAGTGTCAGTGTTGGAAAGTAATTAAGAAATGTTGGGGAAAATAATCTGAAAGGTTTGTTCATTTAACTGGGAAAGTTTGATTGGTTTTAGTGAAACCAAAAAAGTTTGTTTAAACTTTGTAACAATGGGTTTTATTGTAATTACAGACACACACACACACACACACACACACATATAAATATATATTTAAAAAATTATATACAAGTATTTATTATATAGTATTTTAAATATATTTTATAATACACATGTACTGATTATGTATTTATACAGTGCCTTGCGAAAGTATTCATAACCCTTTTTTTTTTTCACGTTTTGTTGCTGCCTTAAGTTAAACTGCTTTTAAATGACTTTTTTTTCAATCTACACTCCATACACCATGATTGCAAAGCAAAAAAACTGTTTTTTGCAACATTTTTGCAAATTTATTAAAAATAAAAACTAAAATGATTCCATTGCATAAGTATCTTATCTGGGACAGTTGAAATTTAGCTCAGGAGCATTCATATTGCTTGTATATTTTACTATTACTACACTTCAAGTGAAGTTAACCTGTGGCAAATTCAATTGAATGGATATGAATAATAAAAGAAGGTCTTAATAAAAGGTCTAACAGCTGATAATGCATATCAGAGCAAAAACCAAGCCCTGAGGTCAAAAGAACTGCCTGTAGAGCTCAGAAACAGGTTTGCGTCAAACCACACATCTGGGGAAGTGTTCAGAAAAAATTCTGCTTCACTGAATGTTCACAGAATCATTAGTCTCTGTTACCCTTAATGGAAGAAGTTTGAAACAACCAGGACTCTTCCTAGAGCTGGCCTCCTGGCCAAACTGAGCAACTGATGGAGAAGGGCCTTGTCTAGACTGGTGACCAAGAAGCTGATGGTCACTCTAGTTGAGCTTCATGATCATATATGCAGATCGGAGAAACTTACAGAAGGACAAACATCACTGCAACACTCCACCGATCTGGGCTTTATGGCGGTGTGGCCAAACTCAATCCTCTCTTCAGTTAAGACGCATGAAAACACACTTGGAAAAAGCACCTAAAGGACCCTCAGACTCTGAGAAACAATATTCTCTGGTGTGAAGAACATCAATTCTAAGCATCATGCTTGAAGGAAACCAGCTCTGCTCATCACCTGGAGAGTACCATCACAAATGTAAAGTGTGCTGGTAGCAGCCTCATGCTGTGGGTCTGTTTTTCAGTGGCAGGGACTGAGGGACTCGTCAGAGTAGAAGAAAAGCTTAACGCACCAAACTATTGAGATCCAGAGCATTCAGAACCTCAGACTGGGCAGAAGGTTCAACAGGACAATGACCCTAAACACACAGCAAGAGTGGCTTAAAGGCAGTTCTGTGAATGTCCTTGAGTGGCCCAGCCACTGCCTGGGATTAAACTCAGTCAAATATTTCTGTAGAAACCTGAAAATGTGCATCTGCCACCATCCAACCTGACAGAGTTTGAGACGTGAAGAGGTGAGGTAAAGAATGACAGATAACTGCCAAATGCTGATGAGCAAAGCTTATCGTATCATACCTAGAAAGACTTGAGGCTGTAAAGGTGCTTCAGCTAAGTACTAAGTTAAGGGTATGAATACTTATGCAATGTACTTATTCCAGTTTTTTATTTTTAATAAATTTACAAAGTTGTGAAAATTCTGTTTTTGCTTTGTCAATATTGTGTACGGAGCTTAGATTGATGTGGCAGTTTAACATGAGGCAGTAACATAACAAAAAGTGAAAAAATTAAGGGGTGTGAATACTTTCGCAAGGCACTGTAGGTTTTATATATATATATTACACACACTGTATATTAGTGTATATAATATATATATCTATCTATTATTTAAAATATATTTACAATATTTATAAATTTGTTATTTGTATATTTTTATATAATTCATAAATTATGTAATTATTTATATAATTTATACTTTAAACATCTTATTTGAATCGACGGTTTGTATATAAATTAAATACTGTGTGAGTATGTAATACTTAAGTTAATAGTTAATTTAATTTGATATATATTATATATTTACATAATTTGTATATTTTACATATATTGTTATATATGATATTTTACATTATATATTTTATTTATAATTCTATTTAGATCCCGTTTGTCACAGCTGTTTTTTAATCTCATTTAAGTGATCTCATTCTCTGCAATCTCAGATCTCCTATAATGCAATAGCAGCTGGAGCATCATTTACAAATCACCTCCAACCTCAATGACCGATCAATGATCCACAAGTCACCCGCACATTTATCATTAATTCATTCCCACTCACCTCTGACACACCTGAACATGCTTTGGAAGCCACTCTGTGGAAACACAGCATCTCTGACACACACACTTATGACCGGCCACCCTGACTGTGTTAGACACTCTTGACTGTAACTGAGATTAATTATCCCATGTGGAACTGGAGCACTCACAGGAAAAAGACCGTCTCTGGCAGCGTCGGGGAAGCAGCTTCTGTAGATTTTGCTGTCCCGGTCCACTTTTAATTGGCTGTAAATGATGAGGAAAGCAGATAAATGGGGGATAAATCTTTGTGTTTACTCTGTAGCTGCTCAGCACTGCAATGCTGCATGGTTTCACAGACCAGGGCAAAATTTTCCCGTAATTTCCAGACCCCAGGTTTGAAGGTATGCAGTTATATGGATATATAAAGAGTCAAATCACAGCTTAATTTTCCCTTTTAAAGATGTGTCATTTTAACATTAGCTCTGCATTTATCAGACAATAGCTTTATGTTCTTTCTCCAGCTAATGTATCTGTTATAATACTCAAGCTATCATTATTGTGAGTTCTGTTAATTGTAGTGAATCGGTTCGTTTCAATAGTTCATATATATATATATATATATATATATATATATATATATATATATATATATATATATATATATATATATATACACATACATACACACACACACACATATAAATAATATACATATATAGCTCTTTACAATTGGGTAATTTTTAAACACTTGCAAATCAGTTTGACCAACTCATTCAAAATAATGATTTGTTCAGGGATCAGAGTAAGTTATTAGACAGTAGTTGATCAGGGATAAGTTTGGATGTTGGACAAGATTCTGACGCAGTCTTTAGTCAGTTGATGACAGCATTACGAAGCATTCACGGGTTGATCTTTAGACGTTGTGTTAGATGCGTTGGGAGTTTCTCCCTGCCAGAGGGTCCGTCAAGGCTGCAGGACACTGACAGAGAGAGAACGGCTTTCAGATTCAGCTCACACCCCCCTGCATATCAGCCTCCTGTAAAACAGCCCAATTTAGCCCTGACACCAGCGCAAACATCTACGTGCATCTGTCAACACTGATTCCTTCAGTCAGCTCAGAAACAGCTCGCAGTCTGCGCACATACATACACAGCTTTCTTACATGGACTCAACATCCTTCTGCATACGTAATCATGTCATGAAAATAAAAAAAGTGAACACCTGATCTTTAAATTACCTTTTTGTCTGGTTCTGACAGTTACAGATGTTTAATTCAAAAACTCGATTAAATAATTAAAAGAAAAAGTTTAACATGTTTACACTGGCGCCATGGCATTTAATGCACCGTGACACACGGAGTTAAGTCACCACAAGTTTGATTAGTGTTTCCTATTCTTTTGTTTATCATTTCCTGTCTTTACATCATATCAATTAAAGTGGCAAAAATACATAAAATTAAAAGTTAATTTTTTTGTATACATATTTTGATTGTAGATTTATTTGTTTATGGAAGCCCATAACCATCCAGTCTCTTTACAAGGACAATTATGTGAATTATTGAATTTTTATTTTATTTTTTATAGTATTTTATTGCGTCTCTTATTTCATGCTTTTAATTTAATATTTTATTGCAGTTTATTTTTTCTATTTTTTCATTATATTTGATTTATTTTTGTATATTTTTTATTTTAGCTTTCTTTAATTTAATTTAGTATTTTTATTGCATTTTGTATTTAACTTTTTTGTCTTATTTTTTATTTAACATTTATTTGGTCTTTTTATTTTATTTTAATTCATTTTATTTTTATTGTATTTTTCTACTTTATTGCTTTACTTTATTACTAAATATATTCCACACCATCAGCAATACAATGGCATCAATATGGGGCAGCAGATGAAAATTAGCCATCTTGGCTAAATCTGGCACATTTGCTTTCATTAGATGTGCTAATTAATGTGTGTTGTCCCTGTCAGACATTCTGGATGGTTAATATTGTTGTCTTTCTCCTTTTTTTGCAGTAGACTCCTTCTCTTTTTCCTGTGAGTGAAACCCTCTTCGTTTCACATTCCATATATCTTGATCACCAAACACTGAATTAAACATATGAACACATGCTTTACAAACCAACACATGCACACACTTCAGAGTTAGTGCTTATATTTGTGAACAGTGCAGTTTTTTTTGGATGTGAAGTGCATTTTTTTTTCTTGCATGTGTGAGATAAAAAGCAGTAGTGGAGGATTCTGATATTTCTGTATTCTGAGAGTCCGTAGGGGTTTGAGTAGTGCCTCCCTGCTGGGCTCTTGCCTCTGCGCCTGGCTGGGCAGCTCCAGAAGAAAGAACAGAACCTCTGGGCCCCAAGGAAAGAACCTCAGACAGGACCACACAGATGGACCGGCAGCTTAGTGCTTAAGAGAGATACAGAGCGACAGAATGAACGAGAGAGACTGACTTGACTCGTTGATGAGAGAAGTGCGCAGACTGTCTTCCCAGCAAGTCATGAAACTGTAGAAGACAAAAACAGATCATACTTGGTATGAGAAGATTTTCATTTTGCAAAACTGCTTTGCTCTGTTCTTGGATTGTGGCAAATTGGTTGAAGATCTGAGTTTGTTGCTGAAAGGTTATAGGTTCAAACTCTGTAAAGAGCAATCCGTCTGGCATCAAATATGTTATAAGTAATAAGTATACTGTAGGTCGCTTTGCATAAAGCAGTTGCTTACAGAAAGAATATTTAGCATCTTCCTCTTATGATGTATTTAAAGTGACTCAAACGCTGAGAGCTGGGTTGAGAACGACTGCTCTCTCCGCCTGGGCCCTGTGTGGTCCTTTGTAAATATTTGATATGAACTTTAGTCATGAATCTGAGCTGCCGCTTGACATTTCACTGCACTGCAATTAGAATTCTCCCTCAAATAGTATTCTTTAATTACACTTGGGAATGTCATAGTTAAGGTCCAGGCATGCTAGGTGTAGAGCTGCTAACTCTGCAATCACCAGCCGCTATGTCAACATCCAATCAGGGATAAGTATTAATGAGGTAATGGAAGCAGCAGTCAGGACGGCTGTAAAGATGAAGGCTGTGTACCGAAACCTAGTGAGCTGCCTACATGGACAGCATTTTTCAGGGAATATTTCACCAAAAATTCAGATATCCTTTTACTCACCCCAATGTTGTTCCAAACCCGCGGGACAGTTTTGAAGAATGCTGGAGCCCATACTATGGAAGTCCATTTCCAGAGAGATACTAAGTCATAATTATGAGATAAAGTTGAAGCTGTGAAATTATGACATTGAAAGTAATTATTATAATTACTTTACTATCCTAATTATGACAATAAAAAAGTCAATTATGACAGTAAAAAAAAAATCAACATTTTGTCACAATTATGACTTGAGTTTTTTTATCTCATAAATTTGACTTTTTTGTCTCGGCATTTTAGAACTTCTAGTTTGTCATAATTAAGATTTACCAAAGCATGATTTTCTTTTTATTATGTGGCAGAAATGGGCTTCCATACCTTAATTGTAGACTGAAGATTTGTACGGACAAAAAAAACACTGAGACAAAGTAATATATTTTGTGTTCCACAGAAGAAAGCAAGCAATACCGAGAAGACAATAGGGAAGACAAGTTAGTCACAGTTTCCAGTTCAGGCCCACTGCGAGGACTCGAAACCTCACCTTTCAGTTAAACAGAGTTTCTATCCTGATTTTATCTCATAATTTTGACTCTGAATTATGGCATTAATCAAAATTATGACAATCTTTTTATGTAATAATTTCGTCTTTTTATCACATTCTCATAATTTGTTTTTTATCTAATTGATTTTCTCATAATTTTGATGTAGTTATGGCATAAAGAGTCAGAATTATGACAATTATTTTTCTCTCATAATTTTGACTTTATTTCATAATTATGACTTGGTATCTCATAATTTTTTACATTTTTCTCTTCATAATTATGGTTTACCAAAACATGATTTTTTTTTCTTACGTGTCAAAAATGAGCTTCCATTGACATTAATTGTAATTATAAAACAGAGACAAAATATTTTGTTTCGTGTTTAACAGAAGAAAGTCAGGGAAGAAAAGCTAGTTGTAATGTCCGCCTTTCAGTTAAAGGGCCAATGTTTTGTTTTGTTTTTATAGATTTTGTAGCCTGATTTTATTTCATAATTTGGACTTTTGTCAAAATTCTGATTTATGCCATAATTTTTCTCTCATAATTTCATCTTTTTATCTCATTGTTGTCTCATTATCTCACCATCTCATAATTTTTACTATTTATGCCATAATAACAATATGTAATCTCATAATTTACACATAATTATAAAACAGAGACAAAATATCTTGTTTCATGTTCCACAGAAGAAAGAAAGTCTGAGAAGAAAAGCTAGTTGTAATGTCTGGCTTTTTTTAATTACATTTTTTATTTTGTAGCCTGGTTTTATCATGTTTTTATTTTTTTTTTAAATCTCATTGTTATCTCATAATTTGATATTTTTTATCTAATTCATAATTTCATAGTTTTTCTCTCATAATTTTTGTCATTATTTTCACTTTTATATGCCATAATTACAACAGGGGAGAATAGCTGTGGCCTTTATTTATTTATTTATTTATTTATTTATTAGAAAGAGGGACAGAATGTTTACTATTGTTGTTTTATTGCCCTTTCTCAAATCAAGTTGATGGGAAAAAGTAGAGTATGCCTAGAAAGTAGCTGCCTGGGGATGTTACCAAGATGCCTACTATATAAACTGACCTGAGACACTTCTGTCTCTGTTCTGTTCTGAATCTGATTCATTTTAGAGTGCTGCCTATGTAGGCAGTATATAGCAAAGCATTTCACAAGGTTTTGGTACAGAGCCAATGAATTTTGCCTCCACATGGTCACTCTCGTTCACTTAAGTCTCTCTCTCTTTCTTTGTCTTTTCCCTCGTATCACTGAACCCAGCCTTTGAGTGCTGCTGAAATAGAGAGGGACCACTGGACTGGAAATTGCTCTCCCTATATGTCCCCTCTCTCTCTTTTCTTTCTCAGCTCTGTGTGTAGGGTGGTTGCGGATAATTGTCTCTCTGTGCCATACACAGCTGTAGCCGAGGGGTGTTGGACAGCACAGAGAGTTCAGTGTCCCAGTGGGGGACCCGTCAGTGTGTTGGACTCAATTAATCCTCTTTCAGCTGGTTAACACTAAAAATATAACTCCTCTTCCTCGCTACTCTGTATTCAAGCCTTTTGCAGAAACTACGAGCGGCCAGGTGTGATCACACAATGTCTGTTTGTGTTTTGCAGTCTTTACGGGCGACACATGCAGGCCAACCCAGAGGCGCCCAAAAAGAATGCAGACAAATCCAAGAAGATCAGCCGCAAGCCGCTGGCGGCCAAGAACAAGTAACGAAGAGGGCGACGAAGAGCTGATCCGACCATCCGAGATGATGAACCTCACTGCATGTGCCTTTCCATTTGATATTTATTCAGATATTATGTTTTATATTGCTTCAGTATTTCGTTAATCATGTAACCTCCAAACGACTCCACTCTTGATACACCCCAGCCATTCTTTCCAAGTGTCCTTCTTGTCCAATGCCACTTTTTGCCTTCAAAGTGCCGCTTCTGACAAGTCAGACCTGCGTTGGATGCTAATCAGCTTTTCTGAACGTGTTTGTTGTGTCTCGAGGGGCGGCAGGAGTTTTGTCCTACTCGACCATCCAGACGAGGAGAGCGGTGAATTTTGGGAGGTGGTGACGAGCGTTTTGTAACCATACAGGGATTTAGCTGGAGTTTGGGGTCTTAGTGGAGTCTGAGCAGGATTGTGTCAGGTCTCCGGGGGGAGACCGCTGACTGCTTCCTCTGCCACTTAATGACAGATATGAATAGCTGCAAACGGGACTTTCAGATGGTACATAGCAGATTCCAGACAGAAACACCCCGGTGGCCATTTGAGAGGGTCAACAAGATATCGCAACAAACCACAGATGGTGTTCTCTGAAGCGGTTGGCCATTGTTTCTTACTGTGTATTCTAGTTAACATGACGGTGCAACTTTTTACAGAACAATATACAGTGGTATTTGCAAAGAACCAGTTTCTTGAACCGGTTAATCATTCAATAATATTGCCATTTCTGCCGTCACTACAGCTTTATGTTGCGTACACTAACATCTTCTAATTCTGCAAATCTTGGCTGAATTTGAAGTTTTTATTTTAATGGATGTGCTATTTCTTATTTTTAAAGGTCACAAGCCATTTCATTGCAATCACATTTAAATTTGTAATATTTTACTATGTTTTATCATGTGCACACGGTGCAGTGTGCTATGTACTAAATTTTTGACATTGAAATAAAGTCACCGTTTTGTTGGACGATTCAGTTTTTTTTTTTTTTTTTTCAGTTTTGGTTCTTTCCAAGAATCTTCTAAAATTTATACTTCCGTTTAAAAGTTCAGGTTAGTAAGATTTTTATTTTTAATTGTTAGAAAGAAGTTTCTTATGCTCACCAAGGCTGCATTTATTTGATTTAAATTATAGTAAAAATTGTGGTAATATTGTGAAATAATATTACAATTCAAAATTACTGTTTTCTATTTGAATATATTGTAAAATGTCATTTATTCCTGTGATGCAAAGCTGAATTTTAAGCATCATTACTTCAGTCTTCAGTGTTACATGATCCTTCAGATATCATTCGAATATGCTGATTTGCTGCTCAAGAAAATGTCTTAAAGTTATTTTTTTTTTTCTGCTCTGTACTTTTAAGCATTTTTTTCCAGAACAGTACGCATTTTATTTTATTTTTTTCTAACAGTGTTAAAGTCTTTACTGTGACACTGAAGACTGAAAATTAGAAGCATGTATTTTCTATTTTTGGGAATTGCCAACAATCTGAAGTCTTATTAAGTGCTTGGAAGATAAGTTAAAGTTTGAAGCTCCTTTCAAGAAAGTTCTTAAGCAAATGCTTGATTTGCAGGGTGTGATCTGAAACAGCTACAGAGGATCATCACATCTAAAAACGATCTTCCCATCGGAGGCCCTGTCATGGTTCGGACCACCTCCTTGACAGCAGATCAGGGGTAAAGGAGCTGACCTTTCAGTGCTGTGAGATGATG